>NW_006788723.1:24671-88313 GCF_000442215.2 Lipotes vexillifer | reverse complement strand
TCTTTCCCTTCTGTAATAGATGACACCAGGGGACCTAGGGATATCTAGGGACTTATCCAAGCACCTCTAAAAGATTACTTAGAGCCTGAAATAAATAGTTAGTACATGTTCTTTCTACTACAACATGAGCCTCCTATAAACATTTAAAAACTGTTGGCAGCCAGGCAAAAGTTTTCTATCTACTTAATGTTTTATAGCCTAATTTATCTTGCTCATTACACAGAAACAATTCATTCTAGTTGAGCTTGACCACTGTATATTTTATTTATAAAGCAAGAAAAAATTTAAAAGCCAACGTAAAGGGTTAGAGGAATTATTTCATGACATATTTTGCTAAATGATCACCAAGTCAATATATTTACTCTAAAGTTATTCTTATAAAATGTCTATCACATTTACTAAAGTTTTAATGAATTTCTTGAATACAACTAAATGTAATATAGAATATCTTTTCTCCTCAGTTTAACGAAAAGCATAAGATGGGTCAGTAGAGCACATCTTTTTTTTTTTTTTTGAATTTTTGAATTTTATTTTATTTTTTATACAGCAGGTTCTTATTAGTTATCTATTTTATACATATTAGTGTATATATGTCAGTCGTCCCAATCTCCCAATTCATCCCACAGTAGAGCACATCTTGATGTCAGACTTCTAGTAAGAAAAAGTCTTACTTGATGCATTGAAGTGTTCACAATGTTAGCTAAGCATGAACAGCCCTGAGTAGTTTAAAATACTTAATGTAGAACATATATTAGAGTTCAAGCTCAAGGCTCACTTTGAACATGTATTTTGTAAATTTATAAAGCTTTTAGCATGATATGGAATGGTATATAATTAGTTTCTTTACTCTTTCAAAGATTCTTCCCATAGTTACTTGGGTAGTGGGTAATTATAATACTAAGATATATAAACATGACTATTTAGTAAGTGTATTTTTATTTGATTATGCAAAAAGATAATTTACTTATTTATATATACTTGTCAAATTGAAACATTTATTCACTTGCCATATATAGGATTATATATTGCAATAAGGAATTCTGACTTCTGCTGAAAAGGGGAAGTTTAATCAAGATACTCAGGGAACGTCATAGCTCTCTGGATGTTGACCAAAAGGATGTCCTTTTTTGGTCAAACACCAAGGTAGAAGTGATTTTGTCTCCAAAGTTCATGAAAATGCCCTGTCATCTGCCACACAACTGGCAAAGAAAACAGATCTCTTAGGTTGGAAATAGAAGACAGCATCACACATTCATTTCTAGTCACTAGTAAAGCACACAGTCAGTATTTTGCAGAGTACACTGGAGGGAATACTTTCATAGAAATTAATACAAGAGATTTTCCTGGTACTTAAAAAGAGTATTTTGAGACAGCATAAAAATTAAAATTAAAACTTAGTGTAGGGCTTCCCTGGTGGCGCAGTGGTTGAGAGTCCGCCTGCCGATGCAGGGGACGCGGGTTCATGCCCCGATCCGGGAGGGTCCCACATGCCACGGAGCGGCTGGGCTCGTGGGCCATGGCTGCTGAGCCTGCGCGTCTGGAGACTGTGCTCCGCAACGGGAGAGGCCACAACAGTGAGAGGCCCGCGTACCGAAAAAAAAAAAAAAAAAAAAAATCAATGCTTAAATTGGTTTAAAATACTATACTTTTGAGAAAGAACACACACCCTTTAAGAAAAAACACGATCTATTTGACCCAAGTTTGAAAGTGAAAACTGATGGGTAAGAGAACGTTATATGTAGGTGCTGGTTCCAAATAATCAACAGCACCACATAGGAGAGCTTTAAAAACTGCCGAGAGGCAAATAAGTAGAGTAATATATAATGTGTGTGTGTATAATATATATGTATTTCAGACAAGTGTTATTTCATACTCATCTTGATGCAAGTCTTAGTAAACTGTTATGAATAAAACATGCTGAACATTCAGCATTTGAGAGTAGAAAATAGATTATAACTACTATGTACTTGAGTTCTCATGAATATGACACGCTTTCTGGTATCCAGATTACGCGGGAAAAAACAGAGAGAGGAAACCAAAAACTAAAAGTTAACAGAGAAGAACCACAGAATTAAAATTATTCTACTGACTTGATTTTGTATATCTTGCATTAAAATACATATCCAAACCATGCTAATTGCAAATGGCTCACTGTGTTCAATTAAATTTTATTCAGAATTGTTAAAATCTTTAAAAATTTGGAAAAAGTATTCAAAGAAAAGTTATCTTAAACTTCTTTGTAGTATCCTTCAGTTCAGCTGGATAAAACTCCGTATATTATATTTTGAAGAACTGTTTCCACTTACGTTTATTTGTCAAAATCTGAAAGCATTTCCCCCCAAAAGAAAAACTCTCAGTATTATTTAATTCATATACTCAATTGCAAGAAAGTATTTGAATTGATTTGCTCAATTCTGACTCGCTTGTTTTGTCAAATAATTATTAAATTCAACTGAAATAAAATAACTAATTTATAAAATTTATGGTGAGTAAAATTTTGGTGCATGGATATAAGGTAGAGAAAAACAGAAGCTGAAAAGGACAACACAAATTTGAAAATAATTTGTCAAATTGTCATCAGATTGGCAAAACACATTTAGGTAAAGTGGTTGGTTGTTTTTTTAGCAAGTCAGGTTAATAAATTACTGGAAACATCTATAAAGAAGAATGAGCAACATTCAGCAGTTTCATACCATTCAATTTCTATTGTAACTGTTTCTTCTCCCACTAATTCTAATAGGTCAGAAAAAAATTGTGATTGTAATACAATTGGATTTAGTACAAACGTTGAGATATTTCAGTGTATATTATTCTTGGGTAAAATTCAAAGTAAACCTTTTTTATTTGTTTTCATATAAGAATCTTTACAAATAGATGTGAAATATAGTATCATAATTTAAGAAGGGTATATATTTGATGCCTCCGTATTTTACCAAAACAGACTCAGAAATTCAAGACCCATGAGACAACATACATTTCATAGTTACTGTTATTAAACAGACAGATGAATAGAAACATGTACATCTATCTTACATAAGCAAACCAGTGAGAAAAACAATTTTTTAAATTTCAAACAACTAAAATAAAAATAGACATGCTCTTAAAAAGCTTGAAAAGTTTGATTAAACTATGGCAGAACATGGAAATGAAACTCAGGGTTAGAACTCTCTTAAGAAATTTTCACTTATGGCTGAGTCACAGCTGTCATGTAGCTGAACTTATTCCTTTATGCATTTTGATACAAGGACTAGGCATATTTTTATGTCAAGGAGAAGTTCGTATGCAGATGAGGCCTGTGGGGAGGGAAGAGGAGAGTGCCTTTGGCTGGAGGTAGGAAGAGCCTCAAGTTGCCCTTAGTTTATTGAAAGCATGACTCTTCTATTTCTCCAAATGGGCCACATCTGTGCTGTCAGCACCTAGCCCATAGCAGGTACCAAACATATAATCATGGAACAAATTAGTAATTCATCTGAAGGAACTCATGTGCAAAGTACCAGTTTCAACTTATTTTCCTCTGGAAAGAGGAAAGGAACTCTCTTCTCCATTGGCAGGTATTTGAGTGTGCCAACTCTACCCAGAGTACTCAGTGGGGTAAAAGCAAAAGCCAGTTCATCTTCACCTTCCATGGCAGGAATATAGAGGAACATACCACCCTCTGCACCCCCCATCCTGTCCCAATTTGTCTTCTGACCTCAGCATGGGCTCTATCCTGAGACTGATTCCTCGCATTATTTTATGGATGTACATTCAACTCAAAGTAAGGCACAGGTACCTTAAAGGACTGATTATCAAATGCTACCCTATGAAAATCACATTGACAAATATTTGGTGCTTTCTGTGTATGAAAGCCAGCTACTGAGCACAGAAAGAACCACTGTGACATGTGTGTTATAGGAAGAGAAAGAATAAAATGGAGTCCCAAGCCTAAATTATTCTGCCCAGTCTTTTCCTACTAAATTCTACTCGCTTCAACCACAGCAAAAGCCAAGAACCACTCTGTTCCCTTTCCTTTCATAGGTATACAATCATGGCAACCTGTTTTAAAAGGTTAAAAAAAGAAGTCTCCTAGCCACAAAGTCCAGTATCTCAGTGCACAACCTGGATGTTTTTTTGCCTCAGAAACTTAGCCAAGGATGTTAAGGTAATGAGGTCTGCTGCAAATGTCCAAATATAAACAATTGCTTGCTGACTCTAAAACCCTGAGTGTTTTCATTTTGAGTGCTTAACAGCTTTCTGACGTGGTGGGAGATCCTATCTTTATTCTTCTAGCCAACAAAAAGCCTTCTCATCCCTCTTTGCCTTCTCAGTCAACACTTTAAGTCTGGAGAGTTTGACAAAGTCTTTATGTTGAAAGTTAAAAGCTACTGAGAAGAGTACAACCATTTCACGCCCTTCCTCTTTCATCATCATCAGCTCCTCTTTTTATTGTTTCTCTAACACGCCAGTTGACAAAAACAGCCGCTAATAATTATGTTTGCAGTACTAGGCTATGTGATCTAATTGCACAGACTTGTGCCACATGTCTTGTCCAGTTACACAAACTTGATTTCCAGAAAGACAGCTTCAGAGACACTTTCTTAGCTGTCTTCCCACTCACAGACTTCAAGGAATGTGCACACTATACTGTTAAATGGCTGTACTTGAAAACTGTTTTCATGTTTTTTTTCTTTCACCTTCATTCAACCCCTCCAAAAATACTGACGTTTCTGTAGAGCGAGCAGCGTACTACTCTTTGGAATCTGATAGTTTTCTTTTTAAATTGCCCTTGCTAGCTAACTACTTTGTAAGGTAATCACGTGAAAAGTCAGAGATATTTTTGACCTTTAAATTGAAGCAAAATATCAACACACTGACTTTTTTGGTAGATAAGATTTTCTGGCATATTTATTACAGGCAGAAAAAATATATAATCAATTACTTGCTTTGCAAGATACTTTTTCAGATTCTTTACATCTCCCTTATTCCTTACTATAACCTGAAAATCTCACCATGTTAATACATAATTTTAAAAATCTAAGGAAAAAGCCATATAAGGAAAATTATTTCAAGTAGATTTCTACCCAGAATAACTTATTTGAAGAACTGATATTATTGATGAAGATTTTGCTCTTACTGTTGGCAAATAAGTGCACCAGATTGATTTCTTATGACTTGGACCAAGTCTAGTTTTCATTGTTTGTTGAAGCAGATCTTTTCCTAATTGGCTGACATATTTTGATCCTAGGCTTTTAGCTTGACATCACTGTCTTATACTTCGACACCACTGATCTAAACCAGCACCCATTCCACATGATAATCCAAATGAAAAATATCACAAAATGAGCATGTACCCAATATCAGAAACATTTGCTTTGACATTTATGGCTCAGACCTTCTAAGTAGTTCTGGCATGGTCTAAACTAGACCATCTAGTTTCCAACACAAAACAGCTGGTTTAGGTGGCAAAATCTTGTCAAGTTAAAGCACCCAACCCATAAGAATGAATAATTGGCAAGATCTTGCTCCAATTCATCTTTCGTCTCTACTGAACCTGGACAAATGACTGTAAATTTGCGCCAAATTCCTCTTCCTAAAATGGGCAGCCTGGCTTCCCACGGAGACATAGAGTTTCAGAGCATTAGTGTCCCCAGGGTATCTGTCAGTACAAAGCTGGTCTAGGATAAGCCACATTAATAGCAGTTTCCTCTTGTCATTCTTTAGCTGTCTTTTTATATTTATGAGCTCATCCATATGAGTTAAATGTTTCACATTTTTTTGCTACTTCAATATCTATCTGATACTTTTTCAAAAACTGTAAGTTTTTTCATCCTTTAGTAAGTAGCATTTCAACATTTCCCAAAGTATTGGATTCTCAAAAGAAAGTTGGCTAAAAGAGCATTATAAACACGGTGCAAGGAGACACTGGGTAGTTGATACTTCTCTTTCTCAACATATGGCTTATGTTACAACTGAGCAGGTTCCCAGCTTTTATCTCTGGGAGCTGTGAAGTTGACTGCTTATAAGGTCTCATTGTCTAATTAATCCTTACTTAAAATTCACCTAAGTAAGTCTAACATGGATAGGAAGTTGGTTTCTGTTACTTGTTCCACCTTTCACCCTACCACACATCTGGGAAATATTCAGTTTAAGATCAGGTCCAAGCCTTTTGGCATTAACTACCTCAAAACATTAAGATATCACCAGCAATTTGCCTCTGCATCAGAAAATTAAAAGCATATTTGAGATATAAACATGAGTATGCCACTAATATTACTGGCAATAATTGAGAGCTGTTCTTTTATTATAATGGGAAAAAAGAATGTTCTCAGATAAAATAGGTAAATTAAGTCCAAATGGCAATATTAACTTCCTAAAATAACTGCATATACACTTTTATATGAATGCAAAAAAATAGTTTATTAAATGCTACTGTTTTTCTTTATTGTCGTACTGTTAATGGTAGAGAGAACACATATCCCATACAAATAGTATATAATTGGTGTATCCCTTAGGAAAATCAAAATTACAATTTAAGTTGTTTAAATTATAGATTATGGATTACTAGCTCAGTTGATCAGACATCATCATTCTTTTGCTAAGATTATTTCCTTTTTAGTTTAAAATGGGAAAATCGAAACCTACTTAGACCTTTTACTTTAGATTCTGCTCCAATCTTAGCAGCTGTGTTTTGCATTTATATTCTTGATAATTAAAATGAGCTTGTGGGTAACTCATTATAAACAATTTTGATGTAAAATTATGACAGTTGATTAGGACATCATTTATACACTGCAGCTAAAGGTAAGAGGAGAGACGGGTAAATCAGGACACCGAAAAATTTATTCGGGAGCTAGATTTAAATTTCTTTATGAAGCTAGAAATTGAGCAAGATTAGATATTCTTTCAGGGAGATCAGCTCCATGCTTTGTGACCACCTAGAGGGGTGGCATAGGGAGGGTGGGAGGGAGATGCAAGACAGAGGAGATATGGAGATATATGTATATGTATAGCTGATTCACTTTGTTATAAAGCAGAAATTAACACACCATTGTGAAGCAATCATACTCCAATAAAGATGTTAAAAAAAAAAAAAGATACTCCTTAAAAGATTTATGCCCTTATTTTTGGAGCAGTTTTGTTGCTGGGGGTCACTCCACCAAAACTTTGCTTCACATTTTTTATCCTGGAACTTTGCTCAAAAACTGGAGCTCTGTCTAAGAAACTGCTTGTATTATATCCATCAACATTCAAATGCTTAAGCCTAACTAATTTTATGTGATTTTAGTTTTTATTAAATAATCTCATTGACAAGTTAGAGAAAGAGAAAAGGAAGAGGAAATTGAAAATGTGGCTCTTTGTGCCTTTAATTGGAGATTTAGAAATTCTTCTTATGCGATTTCCATGTTTGGCTCAATGTTTTCTAAAAATGCATTGATATTTAAAGCATTCTTTAAAAGGTCATTTTGAAGACATGTGAGCAAGTTGTACTGAGGGTGTTGTATGTGCAATTAGGGTTCCTTTTTCTGTAAAGCCTTTCCAGCTTCTTAGATGAATAAGGATCCACCAGCTCAGTTTTCATTGCCTTCTGTATCTTTTGGTCTGACATAATGTTGATCCCATTTTGCTTGCAGAAAACATATGGGGATTGAGAATTAAAAGCAGTTACCAGCCAAGCTATTATAATAGACATAACTAAAGACCACCAAGAGCAGAAATCATGCTAGCATCATGCTAAAAGGAATATGAAACAGTACCATGAATATTATGATTACTTAATACTTAATGATTCGTTGATATTTACATGTGGAGACTTATGGGACTGGAGCTAGAGACATGTATGCTGTGTTTTGTTTCTTTGTTTGTTTTTTTTGATGTGGGCCATTTTTAAAGTCTTTGTTGAATATGTTACAATATTGTTTCTGTTTTACGTTTTGGCCCTTTTGGCCCTGAGGCATGTGGGAGCCTAGCTCCCCGACCAGGGATCGAACCCACACCCCCTGCATTGGAAGGTGAAATCTTAACCACTGGACTGCCAGGGATGTCCCTATGCTGTGTTCCGACACTAATACAACTGAGTATAAATAAGTGAAGGAAAAAAAAAGACAAATGCCTCCGTTGCTATCTCCTCCCTCTAAGGAAACAGCTAACAATATTAAACCCATCAACTGTGTAAAGCACAAGTATGAACTCCATTTTACCATGAATACTACAGAGATTTGTTTAGCATCCTGTTAAAATCTTTTTACTCTTGGTAGGGAGTCTGTTGGTAGTAGTTCCAGTTTTGGCTTGGCAAACTGTGAGCTGTATGAATCTGAAAGGGGCAGTTAACCTCTCAGAGTCTCCTTCCTCATCTGTAAAATAAGGAGGTTGCCCCAGAGGTGATTATCAAAGCCTTTTCAGATTTACAATTCTATAATCTATGAAAAAGAGCCAACATTACAATTTAGGATTTGGCACCTGATTTTATACTATGCTAGTGCCATGGAACTGCTTATTTCATTAATCTCACATGTTGAATTTCTCTATGTAACCTGGTTTGACTTTGTTGTTTTTCCTTTAAAGGAACTAAGCATACTATCCCTTTGGCAACTGTGGGTAGTTATAAGAATTTTTAATCATACTTGGGAAATATATGCAGTGCCTAGTGGTGCACATGTCCTACTGCCCTCTAGTGGGTGAAACCATATCTGGCTAAGATAGAGCTGCTCAAGCTTTATTCAAATCTCCTGAGGTGGGGTCCCAGTTTCTGCAACTCCCAAGTAATTTCACTGCTGCGGGTCCTAGGACTACACTTTGAGTAGTAAGAATTTAAGTGATTAGTGTTCTTTGGCACATATTTGGTTGAAGTAAGGAAGGAAGCATATTCAGCATGGGCTAAGAAGTATGTTCCTAGCTAGTAGAAGAGGAAGGAGGAGGAGAAAAAGGAGGAGGAAATCAATCCACCAGACTGAAAGGGCTCCTGTGGCAAAGCCACGTTCCTCTTGATCACTAGCCACCTCTAGGAAGTTTCTGAGTCTTAACACGACAGTACATGTGTTTGGACTTACATAGTCTCCTTCTAATATTTTATTATATTTTAGTTAATTAACAGATAGGCCTGCAAAAAAATTAGAACTAGTTGAACCTGTCAGGATTTTACAACTCTATAATTATGTAAAAACACACATTAAAGCCACTCTAGATAGAAAATATTCACCATATTTGTGTAACTTATTACATAAGTAGGCTGTATTGATGGAACAATGAGTACATACGGCCGGATGCACTGAACTCTTGCATAGTGGGATTTCTTTCCAGAAAGCAGTGGTCTAAGTTTAGCAGCAAAAAAACTATCTATGTTCAAAGTACTGTCCTAGGTACTCAGGGTATAGAGCTGAACGAGGAGGACAACAGTGGTCATGAGTTCATTTCACATAAGGGAAGAGAGAAAATGAACATATAACCGTGATACAAGTTAAAACTTGGGCTTCTCTGGTGGCGCAGTGGTTGAGAGTCCGCCTGCCGATTCAGGGGGCGCGGATTCGTGCCCCGGTCCGGGGAGATCCCACGTGCCGCGGAGCGGCTGGGCCCGTGAGCCATGGCCGCTGAGCCTGCGCGTCCGGAGGCTGTGCTCCGCAAGGGGAGAAGCCACAACAGTGAGAGGCCCGCGTACCACAAAAAAAAAAAAAAAAAAAACTTAAAACTTATAGCTCCAGTTTATAGGTATCCCTATGTACTTGACCCTATGCTTAGAACACTGTGGTCATTAACATTGATGGCTGCATTATACGTCCCATTATATACATAAGGAAGCTAAAATTGAAAGAGCTCAGCGTTAAGGTCCAAACTCTTAAATGACATCAAATGTGCAGGCTCTTAAGCACTAAATGATGTTGCGTTTCATTGGTTTTCAAAATGTTAACTAACAGACTCCCTCTGTGTGATTTGATTTCCATATTCTCAACAGCTGCCTCTTTAGTCTGTTAGCAATGGAAGGAGATAATGCTGAGGCTGCCAGTTTGAATAATAAAAGACGTGTGTTGGATCCCACTATCTCTGTGTTTGTATTCTATGTGTTGGGCATGTTATTGTAGGAAGAGGGAGGAGCTGGCAGGAGGAGGGAAGGCAGAGCCTGACACTCTCATCTGTATTTTAGATCTGGTCTCCCACTCCATCAGAGCTTTCCTTCTCTTACACCAAGTCTTCTGGGCCTCGCTTTTTTTTTTTTTTTCCAGAAACAAATGGTCACCTGGTGCAAAGGTGATTCTCATCTCTCTTGCTGCTACAACTAGGAAGGGCAACACTTCCGTTCAATAATAGTAAATGTTACTTCCAATTTTTCTTACCAGTATTCCGCTTTCAGTAAACCTCAGTTGCTTGAAACTTTGTGATGCCCTAAATCATTTTTCTGAATGAGGATATAAATGCCTTATCACTTTAGTCTTTGCATCTTCTCCCATTTTACCTTATTATCCCTGCATTCTAGAGGGAGAACCTAATTGAAAAATACTGCTTCCACTGGCCCTTTCCTCAAGTGTGTTTGGAATATTTCTAGGCCACCTCTACAAAAATTTCTTGAAACTCAGAAAGAACATAAGTTTTCTCCCAATTCACTAAAAAGAAATGCCTGTCACTGCCTCACCCCAACTACGAAGGGGAATATGGCCACTTCATACAAGAAGAACTGAATTCAGAAATGCTTTAGAAGCTTATCAATACACATGTTATTAGAAGTCATATTAAAGAATGTCAGTAATTTGGATTAGGCAGAATGACAGGATGGTTAAATGAATTACTTGGCTTTAAACAACTGGTGGTTAGCCCAGCTGAAATTCCAATGCAAGAGTTTCAATCCCAGCCAAATGTTCTTTCCTCTAGAGAAAAAAGGTACTCTGCAAGGTAGTTACCATCTGAGGTGGTAATGCCTGGCAAACAGGAGTGCTGATGCCTGGTATTGCTTAGTTGGTTGGAAAATAAAGATACAGGTCATAAACAAACCCAGCGAAAGCTCAGTGGAAATTGATCATAAACGCTGGGGAGTAAATCATAAGTGACCATGAGAAAAATCCCCATAACAAGACCTTTCCTTTCTCTCTCCTAATCATCCTCACTTGCACATTCCCCCTGTTAATGCTGTAAGATTTTTAATAATATAATATTGTATTTGGTTTAATTTAATCCCTTCCACATAGTGCCAGACTCAGAATTTAACTTCAACGTAAAGAATGGTGAATAATAGCATGGGGATAAGTTAAAAATCTAAATAGCTTGTATTTTTCTAACCATAAGTTATAAGAACTTATGCCTACAGGTGGGAATATGTAGATCACAACATGACAAGGATATTCATAACAATGGTCACTCACCAGGAGACACTCATGCATCTTAATGATGAGAGGAAATGGCCTACTCCACTTTCTCTTAAGCAAGTGCTATTTGATTGGAAAAGTCTCCAGATTTCTTTTTTGTATCAAGAAATTTTGATAGTTTTGATAATTGAAAAGCTTCCGTTTTGGCTGTATCTCCAATCCTGTTCATATCTAGTGTTCTACCTAGCACATATCTTAGCATATAATAAAAACTCTCTTTTTATATTAAGGACACTTCATCAAAATAAAAGAAAATTTAAGCAAAAGTCTTCTTGGGAATTCTACTGGGAAGAAAAATTTAGATTTTATGATCCCAAAGCTACAGGCCACATACAGCTAAATTTATTCAGTGATTTACATCTTGAACATCCTTAATGGAGATCAATGAAGTTCTGTTTAGGTCACTATTTTAATTCATTTTGTAATGCAAGCTAATCATAGAAAACAAGTCCTCTATACAAATTCACATAGTAGTTAAGTTATATGCTTAGACTTTTCTTGTATGTTTAGCTTTAATTTACTGTTTTCTTCCCTATTGACTATACATATCAGAAGAGTACAAGTTGTGAAAATGGAAAAAAAAAATTCTGTAAACAAACTCTAGAGAATATTCTATATTACATATGCATACCCATTTTAAGAACTCATATAACTATTCATATTCTTGAATATTAAAAGCATCAGAATATAATTAATGAATGTTAATAATGATAATGACTTCAACACCAAAGGTGACCCTCAAACATCCTTAGAACCTATATTCTTCACTACCTGATTCAAACTGAGAAAAGGGTCTACTTTTAATGAGATAAAATACCACCATTACTACCACTACTATTATAAAACAATTTCTCCAATCCTAAAAATGGCTCTAGGAACCAGTGGTTATACTTGTGAAAGTTATTAAATATTCTAAAACAGGTAAACCCATGCTGTATTAATAATTCCAATTTATTTTGCCGAAAAGCATACCTCTGACACTGAAATATGATAAAGATAGTACAAAGAAAGCTACCATTGAATCCTAAATAAACTACTAATTAGTTGATTTCAATAGCACAATATAGGAAAATGCCATTATGATCAAGTGAGATTTATCCAGCAATTCAAATATAGTTTGATATTAGGTAAACTACACCCATTGACAGAACTAGTATTTAACATTAACGAAGAGGTTCAGGTCAATGCTGTACAGCAAAATCAGACAAAGATTAGAAGAATATGTATTGAAAAGAGTAAGCAACACTGTTATTACCTTTGAGTGACAGGATTAGCTAACTTAAATGGCAAAATAATCTACTGGAAAACTTAACAGTTCTTTACTTTGGATCATTATAGGATATTTAAAATTAATAGCTTTTTAAAAATATGCCAACCACTATTAGAAAAGAAAATGAAAATAATCCCCTTGTAAAATCATGAGAAAAAAAGCAAGAGATAATCATAAGAGAATTATGCAGCACTTATAAGAAGAAACATAAAATTTTGAGAAATATAGAAGAAAGATGAGTATAAAGAGATAAAATATTGTAAACATTTCAGTTTTTCATTTATTATGTGCTTAATACAATTTCAATCACAATTTCAACATTTTAATTTGGCAAAGTGGTCTTATACTTCACTGGGAAAAATAAATAGTTAAAAATAGTCATATTTTCCTTTAAAACATGTAATTTTGAGAACGTTTCACTCTCAGGTAATAAAATATATTTTATAGATACAATAATTTAATCAATGTGAGAAAAGTACAGTGAGATTGATGGATGGAATAAATGGCTCAGACACTAATTATCCTATGTATAAAAATTTCCTCCAAGCAGAGGATGAGTGGACTTCCATTCAGAAACTTGACATGACCTTTTGACACTCTTCTATTTGCTCAAGAAGATGTCAGTTCTATCCTAACTCTTCAAATTGTTAATCCTTGTTCTGCCCTCAGCTGGCTGCATTCATTAGTGGCCCCCCTGGGGTTGAATATTCTTGAATTTATGCCTATTCAATATCTTTCAAAAGCTTGTATAAGAGTATCAGTAATTATGAGGAATATGCAATACATTCTTAGGAATATTTTTAAAACTATACTTGAATTAAACTCATCAGAAAACTAAAGCCATGGGCTTGAAAATAGCAGGTTAATACAACGGAATTTTTAGTGTTGTTCTGTTTGTTATAAAGATATAGTAAAAAATATATTTCACCATAGTACATAGTGTTCTTCTTTATGGTTTCACTGGGCAGAAAATTTGTGATTTTTTAAAATTTGTGATTTTTAAGAGCATTAGTTTTTTATATCTATGAATTCTGAATCCCCCTAACACAGTAAACTTGCCTTTTCTCCCTAACTTTTTGAAAACCTAAGGGGCACTATTTATGGCCTATTCTTTGCATAGGTATAACATTTGAAGGCAGAAAATTTGTGTTAACTCATTCTTGACTCTATCTACAATTTCAATTATTATTTTTTCTTTGCTTCATTTTACTTATTTTGCCTTTGTTTTATCCTTTATACATTTTCTTAAGTAATTTGGAACTAGACACAGTGTAAATAAATGATAAATAATAACAGTATGTCAAATATAGTTTACAATTAAGATAGCATAAAAATTAGAAATAGAGTCATTATAGAGTGCTGGATAATTACCTATTGGGGCAAAAAGGGGAGTTATTGGATCCTTTTAACATTAACTCCTAGTTAATGAAAACATTACCTATGAAAAACAATACCATAATATGATCAGAAGTAAAAATATAGGGAAGTAGTCTAATCTCAGGGTATGAAAAACATAAAACACATTGACAAACCCTCAAAGTGAAAATTATGGATTTGAATATTTAAAAAGTTAATGATTCTGTACATCAAAATACATAATAAAAAGAAAAGATTTTAAAAAAGAGAATATTCTCTACCACAAATTTGACAAGGGAACTAACCTAAGTCTTTGTAAGAGCTCACAAAAATTGATAAAAAAAAGATAAACTAAAACTCAAGAGAAAATTGAGCAAATAACATAAATATATAATTCAAAAGAAGAAAAATACAGGTTTTAAGCATATAAAATATTGTCATCTAGTTAGTAAAATAAATCCAGATTAAAACAAGGTAAAATATTTTGCTTATCAAATTAGCTAAGATGAAAAAAATAGAATAGCCAGTGTTGGTATTGGTTTGGTGAATTGCCGATAGGCCTGTAAACTGGAACTTTTTTTTTTTTTTTGCTGTACGCGGGCCTCTCACTGTTGTGGCCTCTCCCGTTGTGGAGCACCGGCTCCGGACGCGCAGGCTCAGCGGCCATGGCTCACGGGCCCAGCCGCTCCGTGGCATGTGGGATGTGGGGTCTTCCCGGACTGGGGCACGAACCCGTGTCCCCTGCGTCGGCAGGCGGACTCTCAACCATTGCGCCACCAGGGAAGCCCTGGAACATTTTTAAAGCAATTAAGCACTTGCTAGAATAGCCCTCAAACTGTTATGCCCTTAACCAAATAATTTCAGTTTTAGAAATCTGTGCCGAAGAAATGGTTACAATTGCCAAAACCAAATTTATGTATTAAATGTACATTGAAATTATTACATAATACTGACAAACAGAAAACAATCTAAATGTCCAACTAAAAGTGTTAGATAAATCATTCTTCTAACTTATGATTACATATTTTATTTCCATTAGCAATCATAGAAAATGCCAGAAAATGTTAGAAATAACATTATTTAATGATTTGAGGAATTGCTAATAATGTAAGCTTTAAACATGGTACTGTATGATCACAATTCCATAAAAATGACAATTCGACATATATAGTTATATAACAGAAAGGAGGAAGATAATCTAAAATAACAGTGATTATTTCTGAGTGTTGGCTTTATTGGTGATTTTTATTTTTCTTTATAATCTTCTATATTTTCTACAACCAGTGTTTAGAACCTTTTTTGCCAAGCATAGAATTGACTTTCGGAAAAGATGACTTAACAAAGTTGAGCAATACTAAAAGAAACAGAAATTATGAAGTTCCATGTAGACCTCACAGAGTCCCTGCAGTGCCAGGAGCTCCTGCCTGCCATTTAGAGGAGATAAATGCTATATCTCCATAGGAAGACGGGGCACAGATAATTCAGATTGACAAAAGCATCTGTCCAGCATACTTAGCTTCCTAAGGCTTTGATGCGTTTAAAAGATCAGCAAAGCTTTCCCTTTGCCTTCCCTCACTACAGCACAAGTTCAAAGAAACATTTATTATGAAGAGGCTGAATTGTAACAGAAGCTTCTCTCTAGCTTTGAATTACAATGTAAAGTTTATCTATAACTTTATATCAGAAATGCCCCAACAGCTGAGTTAAAGTACTCTGTTAATTTTCATTAGTGGTTTGTGATTTATATGCTCTGTTTCAAGTATCAAAGACAAATAATAGAGACATTTTATTGTTCTTCAGTGAGGAATGCAAGAATAGAGAATTAATGTAGAAAAGCAAGCTATATTTAGGTTGAGATTGTCTAACCATCTACTTAATAATAAATTTAAAGCATGTTAAGAATGTCAATTAGAATTTGGATAGCTGTTCACGTAAAGCCAAATCAATGAATCTAATTTTCTATTCTTTTAGGGCCAAGTATATTTAATTTTAAAAAGCCCCTTTCTGTTTACTATTTTCCTTTCTAAAAGTGACCAAAGAAAACAATGAATATGATTTAAATATGGTATTTTTGAAAATTCCCAAAATATCTAAAGTCTCAAAGCAGAGATTAAAATCCAAGCACAAAGAACATTGAAAAAATCTGATTATTTTTATTTGAAGCCTGTACATCTAAGGTTCTAAATGTCATAAAGTGATGGTCAGAATAGATAAATCATTTTAGAATTCAGTAATCCAAATAAATGTAGATTAACCCACCCCTCAAATATGTTACACGTAATTTAAGTAGGGTTTAACTTTTAAATGTAAAAATGATTCTGCCTTTAAAATATATTAAAGAAATGTGAGGTTGGGGAAAATAGAAAAACAAAACACAAAATAAAAATTTAGTATAAAGCATTCTATTATGGAAATTATCTTTTTTTTATACAAATGGCTTGTGCTCTGCTCTAGCAAGAGAATTTTCCATGTCGTGTATTTGCAAATTATCTAAAATGCAGTGATAACCTCCTATCAACACTCTGTATGTGAAACTGTAACCTATTCGGCCCATGCTGAGAAATTCCACTTATTTCTTCCTTTTTCACTTTTGAAATTCTTTGAAAGGTGTCCTCTTATCTGAAAGGTCTCCTCTGGCCATTTGACCCCTATCTTTAATATCTTGCTTTCTGCTCTTTGTTCTTCAGCGCCTCACTTTCTCACTTTTGACTGCATTCTCCCCCTCTTACAGACTCCTTATTATTTTGAACAAAGGATACCACTTCAGGCCATCTGCCCCCATTCTTTTTACTCTCCTATCAACACCCACATTTTGCCTCTGAAGACTCTGGTCTCCACTCTTACACACCTCTTTAAAATAAGGTACAACCTTGCTCATTTCCCTTAACTTTACAGGTCTTTCTCCGCTATTTGGTTAAGAGGACAGAAAACGGTAAGAAATCAGAATTCATGGGAGACTGGGAGTGAGAGATTTTAGAATGCAGTCATATCTTTGCCCCACTCACCAACTGCTGGTCTTGCCAAAGTGACCATGAAATTTTCCACTTCACAAACATCTACCACTTTGGACAGTTAAGGAGGAGTGGCAATAAAGATGAGAAGGATATATTAAAAATGACAGTAGAAGTTGAGACCAAAAGGGTAGGTGCAGGGAGAAAGCAGAACCATGAACCAACACAGAACTGGAAGGTGAAATGAGAGTGGCCCAAAGAACAGGAGTGACATGGCTTAGATTTGCTTCTTTTCCAATTTCCTCAAGAATTGCCTGAGAGTTATAAACTTGAGTGAGAGTCATTAACCTTTGAAATCTACCCTCTACCCATACAGTTCTCATCTTTTAGGTTTTTGGTAATCCCCTTTAACTCTTTAAAAAACACACCCCACGGACATAATGTTAAAATATTATGAAACAATAAAATATTGAAAGTTTAAGAACATGGCATATACAGGCATTAAGACAAGGAGTGTTAACCCCAGGACACAGTTAAATGTTTCTTTATCATGATGGCTATAGGTATTATCTTTTGTCAAAGAGAGAGTTTTTCTTTTCATTATTCCAACAATAGTAATATATAGATTGCTAGCCTGTAGTGTTCACTTTATGACTGGCGAGTGTTACCAAACATGAAATGCATTTGGGCTCCAATGGAACAGCTGTCCTATTTCTAGGAATTTGGAGCTACCACCTTGAATAAATTCAGAAATACAGAAAAGAAAATAGAAGTAGGATTTTGTGTATTCTCCCTTACCCAAAAAGGAAAAAAAAAGACATGGAAGTCAAAGATAGAATCAGCCCAGGAAGAAGAAAATGCACTTCCCTATATAAATCCTAGAAGTTAACATGAGAACCGTCCAAATGTGTTTATACGATGATCTGAAATATATCGTCTATGTAATACGAGAAAAATTTATTCTAATCAGTTCTTCCTTTGTTCTTATTTTTCAGCATCTCTGGGGTCTGTCTGATCTATAAGGTTCCAGAGTAAAAGTTTGCACATGAGTTCTAGGTGAAATAAATGGCAGTAAATGTTTGTTAATATAATAACTATTATAGTATAATGTTTTATAATGGAATTTACTTTTTTCCTATTTATATTATACAGATTCATTGAACATGTGTTCTTGGAAATTTAATATATGTAATAAATACTGGGCTAGATAAAACTTGGTTGGATTTAGCTTTTAAGGAATTTTTAGAAAGAAGAATTAAAAAAAATAGAACTACATCACTCAATTCTACTTCATTAGGTTATGGATCTGATTTACTGAATAAGTGAAAGACCAACAACATAGTCCATTATTTTACATATCCAGGTAGGTATATGAGTTATAGATAGATAGTCTCAGCTACTCATCATTAGAAAACAATGACACAACATTTATCAGAGTTTACAAGTAAGTGAGTTATTTTAAAACTCAAGACATTGGACGAAACAATGAAAGTCCTATAATGTCCACATTATAGACCACCCCCACTATAAGGGAGTCATCTTGGAAGGGATTTTACACCATTATTTGAAGACCGAAATCAACTAGGGAACCGTTAGTGTTGCTCAGTATAGTCAGCATCATGGTGGATCGGTTCCAGGAACTGTTGTAGATACTGGAATCTGTGGATGATCAAGTCCCATAGTTGGCCCTGACAGTTGGCTGGAGCTGACTGTCCTGCTATTATAGGACCCAAATGTAAGAACAGAAACATTTGTGAATATGAGCTGTAGTGACTGGGGGGAAATCATGGGACAGTGGATTGAGCACAGAATTTAAAGCCAGATAGACCTGTCTGCCTTCTATTATTATTTTGGGTGATATTAAACAACCCTACTTCATAGGGTTTATATAAGAGAATAAATTTTTTAATGCATGGAAAGTGTTCAACAAATAATGGATATTCTTATTTCTATATTCTAACTGATCCAGCAGGCTTTGCAAAAATACCTTTGGTGATGACGAAGGCAGAGCTGGGAAGGCAGCATTGTCTAACATAAGTTTTAAAAACTAGGCATGCATTCCTTAATAACCTTAATTATTCCTTAATATGTATTCCTTAATGTATTCCTTAATGTATTCCTTAATAACCCCATTATACCTTTAATATTTGTGAATTTAATCCTATTTGGAAGTTAGTGAACTTATACTTTCAGTGGATACCACCTCTTGTTAGCTATTCTTTAGTTAACTGTCTCCTCTATAAAGTTATATTATTTTAGTCTTAAATTTGATATTCATAAGCATCACAGACAAATCAATGACCACTTGTGAAGTACCACATATATATTATTTACTACAGGATACAAGGAAGTGGAAGTCACACTCTAGCATCTAGATCTTACTTTTAATTAAGCCACTCAAATTCACTGAACCCTGTATTAGGCACATTCTATCAAGGGGCAAAAGAATGTTTGAAAAGTTAATAAATATTAGATACAGATGTCCATATGTAATATATATGATGCCAAGTAAATTGCATAGAAGAACTTCAACAGGAGTTCAAGAGAACAAGGATTTTGGATTAGGAAGGTATGGAAGGTTTTATGGGAAAAACAGAATCCATTATTCAGAGTATTTACTGACTGCCAGCTTTAGGTCAAGCACTCTAGTAAAACACAGGCAGAAGGAGGGAGGCAAGGGACCCTTACAGTAAAGGAAATGAAAATATGATGAAATTCTTTATAACCTTGCCCATGTTAAAGTTCATCTACATTTTAAACAAATCAATTACATACTTTGAGATATTTCAAGAATTTTAGGTTGGGGAATGTTTCTCCTTAGAGGAGTTCAGTGATGTCTGCAGACTGAATGACATCACTTTTTACTCTCCAAGAGTAAAAATGCTGCTGTGTGCAGACAGATCAAGGCAAGGCTATGACCAAGCAATCATAGAGGTGGAAAGGTATAAATCCAGACATAGGACCAAGAGGACAAGCTAAGTTGGATGGTCAGAAATCTGGACAGAGAGCAAAGGGACATCTAAAGAGAACAATGAGAGAGGTGAGCATGACAACACAGAACAGGTATCAGCTCTGAGGCTGAGGCAAGCTGCTTTCTCAGACTAAGTACTTCAATGCATTCCACTGTCATAGTCCAGTTTTGAGGCGTAACCAAACTTCATCCCTGCATGGTGATAAATTCAGGTAGATAATGACACCATGTCCAATTAAAGACTAACCGTTAGCGGAATAGCATTTGGAAAAATTGTACTTCACACTAGGTTTGCTATAAAACCAAAGGATAGATGATTTGAAAATTTTTAAAATATTAAATGAATGGTTTTTGTTTCCTAAATTTAAAACACCGTAAAAATGACAGATTTAAGCTGAGTGATATCTTGGGTAAAAGTTCATTTTTTTCTTTTTAACAAAATTAGGGTTTTATAGTTTTGTTTTGTTTTTTAAGCAACTCCCTGACTGATTTCTTCCTGGGACAAATATTTTGTATTTTCAATACTTAGGATTGAGAGATTACAAATTTTCTTTTAAGATGACTTTCTTTGAAACATTTGCTAATAATAACAGTAAGTTTCAGCATTGTTCTAATTTTATGGTATGTGCTGGGTCAGTGGTTTTTAGGGGTCAGTAGAGGAAAGGAAGTGTTTGGACTTTCAAAGGATTTCATTTGAAAAATAACTTTTTGAATTTGGATAAAAGCACTCATATATTCCTAGTAACTTTCTGGATTCAGGCTACAGTAGCATATACAGTTATTTGTTGGCTTCTTTTCATATTGTATATAGACCTCCCTCCAATCTGCGTGCCTAAAGGATCTCAGTTATTATGATCAATGGTCCCCTTGCTCATTGTCTGTAACCTGAATAAGCATCGTATCTAATGAATATACACTATTTCTCAATAATTGTGGAAATTTTGTAGTGATACAATTGATTTTAAAGCATTTTGTAGTGACGAAATTTATTTTAAAGCATACCTACTAGCCTTCCATCATTAGGTAGTTAAAAGATTTCATATGGGGGTCTAAAAATATATTAACCTTAAACAGAGTCTGCAAATGTTAAAAAGGTTGTGAATTACAGTATACTATTTGATTATAGAAAAATAGTAAATGATAGAATGAGAAAATTTGATTTGAGAATACTTTGGGGAAAAATAAGCAAAGTTAAACTGAACTAAGATTGTAGTGCCTGAGAATATCAGATTTCAACCAGATTTTTTTTAGCCTTCTGTTTATAAAAATATTAATACATTAAAATTTTGCATTATCAAAGAATTTTGCATTATCTTTGAACTTCTGTTCATCTTAGCTCAAGCAAATGACCATTACCATCATCAATGTCTGCCCCAGTACAGGATCATTCTCTACAGTACGTCTGGGTATTGCTAATCTTCAAACATTCCTTTGACCTCAAGCTTTGCTCCAATTTTTCTCCATTTTTTTCTCCCCTTCTCAGCAAAGCATAAGTTGTCTACATATACCCATTTTTCACTTTTCATTCTCTTCCTCAGCTCAGTGAAACTGGGCTTCATCTTGGCACCCTTTCATCAGGCACCAACAAATTCCATGCTGCTAAGTTCTGGTGGTCTCTTCTAGTCTTACCCCAACTCCCGTGGCATTTGAAATCACTGTTGTTCCACACTTCTAGAAACAATTTTCACACTTGCCTTCTGAGAATTCGCTCTTTGGATTTTTCTCCTATCTCTTTGGTACTCTTTCTAAGTCATTCTTCTATCTTCTCCCCTTGCTCTACTGAATATGGAAATAATTGGGTTGACTTTGGACTCAGACCCAGCCAGGTATTCTATGCTCTCTCCACAAGGATCTCTCAGTTTCATGACTTTAAATTCTGTATATATGATGATGATGCCCAAACATACATCTCCTGCCCTGACTTCTTTCCTAAGCTCATAAACCTCTAACTACTTGCCAGCTGCTCTTAAATTTTAATAGTGATCTTAATATCTCCAAAATTAAACAACTGATTTTTCCTCCCAAAGCTGTTCCTTGCCCCCGCAGATTTCTTCATCTTAGTACAAAGCAGTATCATTCACTCTTTCTCTCATCTCTTCACCTCCCAACCCCATTTACTGTCAAACACAAAGATTTGTTTGTTCTGCCTCCAAATTGTGTCTGGACCCTACTACTTCTCTACAGCTCCGTTGTTAGTGCAAAAATCCAAAGCACTAACATTTTTTTCTACCAGCATAATGCTTTCATTTTCCCTCCAGCTATCTCTTGTCCACAAATAAAGTGATTATAAAAAAGAACAAAACATAAATCCCATGATGTCATTCATATATATTAATTCAGTCATTGGCTTCCTATTAAGTTAGAATAATTGTCAGACTCCCTAGTATGGGCCTCAGGAACCACAATCTACTTTTTAAACTTCTCCCACCATTCTCTCCTTCACACACCATTCTCCAGCCCCTCTGGCTTTCTCTCTCTTTCTTGAAAATATTGATTTCTTTCTTCAAGACTCTTGCACTTGTGTCCTCTGCCTGAGCTTTATTTCCCCTGATTTTGACATGGCTGACTCTATCCCATCATTCAGGTTTCAGTACAAGTATCATTTCCTCATAGATAAATACGTTTATATAAAGAATCTATCTTAAAGTAGCTCCATCCTGAATTTCTGCAGTGAAAGAAATGTTTGATAATCTGTGTTGTCCAATATGTAATTATTGAGCACTTAACATGGGGCTGGTGATAATCAGAAACTGAATAATTTAATTTTCATTAATTAAATTATTCTAAACTAAAATAGCTACTTGTGGTTAGCAGCCACCATATTGATTAGTGCAGTTCTAGCACAGCACTTCATTCTATTTTTTAAAAATATCATTTAAAATCATAGTATTATTTTTAAATTTGTTGATATACTTTTGAAAAAAACATTTTTCTTCTCTGCAGTATAAGCTTCATAGAACAGGAACATTTTTGTCTGTTTGCTTCTGTGTACTCAGAACCCAGAAGAGGGCCCTGCACATAGTAGGTACTCAATAAATATTTGCAGAAAAAATAGATAAATGAAAGAATGGATGAACCCATCCCCTCTGTTTCTGGCTGAAGTCAGGCCAGTGTTGTAGTATCTTTAGTTCAGACTATTGATAATAGTTTCCTCCCTGATGACCTCATCCTACTTCTGCCTCACTCAAATCTCTCCTTCATGTCACTAAGTGATGATTTTGAGTTACTTCTGTGATCAAGTGACACACTCCTGCTTAAAACACTTTGGTGTAGGTCACTGTCATGAGCATCTCTTAATGATATGGTGACTTCTGCATAGATGGCTCTCCCCACCTCTCATCTTACACTCAAGCAATACTGAGGTACTAGCAGTTTTCACACATCTTAGGCTGGTGGGAACAACCTTTGCTCTTCATGTTTGGCAAATCCTCACGTATCCTTCAAAAACCCAAAGAAATGTTTTGTATGATGATTCACCCACAGCAAATCTTCCTTCTCTTGCTGAGAATAGCCCCTTTGTGTGTATGTGTACATTTAATACCTTATTCATACTTTGATGGCTATGTGAATATATTGTACTTGGTTTCAGAGACTGTGGTTTACTTTTATAACCTTAGCACAGAGCAAAATTCTAGCTGTAGCACTTAGTAAGTGCTCCATTGATAGCTGTTAATTAAATTCAGCTCATGTCCTTATAGCAGGGTTCCATTGTACTGATGGATGGGAGGGACTCAGTGGGTCTGGCTCAAGGCTTTTATTTTTCCTACAGAAAAGTAATTATTTTCTTCCATTTTTACTACATAGAACAATTGTTTTTAGTGTCTGAGTAATATGATTTTTATTTATATTGGGGCCATATTATATTTTTATTGAATTTAGAAGGTAAATATAGGAGTCTTCCATACAACCATTCTACAATATGTCATTTTTCTTAAGACTGTCAGATTTTGGTGTAAAATGTGTATAGATCCTGTCAAAGTGGAAATATTTTACAACTATGAGGATAGTTAGAAGATCTCAAGGATTCTACTTGCCTTCTAGATGTACCATGGATGAGGTGGTTAGTAAGGCATAGCTAGTCTTGCAACATTTCTTTAAGGAAATATGTGAACTATTCCAAAGAGTTGTGCATTTAAAGGTGGGCCAGAAGTGATCTATTAATTTTCTTATATGAAACCCCTGATGATAGTAGGGTGAAATATTCTATAAGTATTAAACAAAGCTAATGCTAATAAAACGTACTAATGGAATAATCCTACCACAACAGGAGCAGAACTAAAGACAGAAAAAAGGACACTGTTTTATTCTAGCCGGGCAGCTAACAAAACACTACAGACCAGATGGCATATAAACAGCAGAAATTTGTTGCTCACAGTTCTGGAAGCTGGATATCTGAGATCAGGGAGCTAGTGTGGTCGGATGAGGGCCCTCTTTCCAGGTCACAAACTTCTCATGTCCTAACAGCACATAAGGAGCTAGGGAGTTTCTTAGGATCTCTTCTATAAGAGCACTAATCACATTTATGAGGGTGCCACCCTCATGACCCAATCACCTCCCAAAGACCCCACCTACTAATACCATCACCTTAGGGGCTTAGGATTTCAACATATGAATTTTGAGGAGATACATTCAGACCATAGCAAGCACTTAACATGGGATCTGTACTTCATAATAATTCTGACACTAACTATGCATATTTGTTTTTGCCCTATCCTCTAAATTGTAAAGAAAATTCAGCACAAATTTCTCTCCCTCTTGTCCCAGATAAGGCGGAACCTGTCATCCTTCCTGTTATCTCTGGAGGTTATTAGGAGTAAGTTTCAGATTTAGTAAATAAAAATACAGAATGCTTAATTAAATTTGAATTTCAGATAAACAATGAATGATGTTTTTTAGTGTAAACATATCCCATGCAATATTTAAGACACATTACCTATGGCTCTAAATTCTTGTCTGCACTAAACTCTCAATCTTATGTGCCCACTAAAAGTTCAACCGCACTTTCCATGAATCTTCTCTTTATGCTCACACTGCCTGTGTGAACTGTTTCACACTGTGAAACAGGGCTTCTTTTCTGTAATGTTCCTCTAACTCATTCAAGGCATTTGTGTATATAGTGGGCTTCACTTAACATTTACATTTGAAACTAGGGAGAGGATACAGGTCATAGCGGTTTAAATAATTTAAGATTAAATAAAAGATGTGTTTATTTTCTAGCATACTTTAATCACACTCCCTACCCCCTTCCTACTTTTCACTATGACCAGTTGCTCGCTACCCACTTGTCTCCATAGTCCTTTGTCTCCTATTTTGTTTCACCTTCTCTTTAATTTCTTCAACCTTCTCTCCCGTCTTGCTACTCAGCCCAGTAGCGATTTCTAAGTTCACATGCAATGCAATTTCGCCATCTTATCTTCTTCACCATCACTTTATAGATCACGTCTTCATGGCCTTAATTTTTTAACAAATAGCAGTTCTTCCCTAAGAGATATCATACACACACACACACACACACACACACACACACACACACACGCACGCACCTTTGGCAAAAATCACTTTATTTCCCTTGCTGGAATGTAGTCTCTTTATTTTGAAATCAAATTAGACTTGGCCTAGGTGTATATGTCATACCAGTTTGACTCATACTAGGTTTTGAAAATAGTTGAATATTCTAATTTTACTCTGGTTCAATATCTTGAGAAAAAAACTGAAAAGCTGTTTGGGAATATGTGTTGGTAACTTTAAAAATTTAAATAATCTTTGACCTAAAAAGTTGGCTTCTACGAAATCATTTGAAGACAGTGAAGCTGTGGCTAAGAGCATCGTGTTTTGAATCATGCAGACAATCCTTGTTTTGTCATCTACTAGCTATGGAAAATCTAAGTCATGTTTAGAGAGATTGGGATAACAAGAATATTAAACTAATAAGATTATTTTGAATATTTTAACTATTGACATATATATTTCCTAAATATATGTCTAATACATATATATTATATGTAAATGGGTAAACTATGATATAGATATGTCAGAATCTTATAGGAGTCTTAAACTAATATTTATGAATATTTTTAATAATATGAAAAAGTGTCCAAGAAGAAACAAAGTTATAACCAGGATAAAATATAGTATGTACAGTATGATATCCACTAGGAATATCTGCATAATATAGAATTATATAATCAGAGACACAGAGAAAGGAATGAAAGGAAATTGACCAAAATAAAACAGCAGTCACCTCTGGGTAGTGAAATTATGAGGAATTATTATTTTAATACCTCCTTATATATTTCTAACAATGGACCTGCAATAATAATAGCAATAAGAAAATCATATATGTGTATATATAAACACAAGCATAACACATACATATGTAACATGAGTATATATAATATATATGCTCTTAAATTTTATATAAGAAATATATTCAGTTTAAAATCATCAGTACTAATTTTTGAAAGATTATTTTTATTCTATCCGTGGTTCATTACTTGAAAAAAAATCAGTATCTATGTTTAGCAAATAGATTATTAAATAACTATAGTAATTCTTGGTTTTGATTCATGTTTTAGATGACAGTGCAGTTATATATATATATATTTTTAGGAGAATGTTTTTAGTAGCTTACATGTTGAGAAAACTTGTTTATATTTGCATCATTAGGTAGCTTAGAAAATAATGCTAAATGAACACTGTTATATGAATTACATTGCCCCTAAGAATTTCAAAAGTACTCAAGTAAATATTGAAATTAATATTGAAAATTAATCTTCTCAGGTCAGATTGCTTATTCTGGTTGTTAAATTAATAAAAAATAAGCTAATTCAATTTAGCTCATGTTGAAATTTGAATTCTCTTGGATTTTAAGTGCTCCTATTCTCTCTATCTTGAGAGAAGATAATCCATGATATGAGTTTCTTATTTACTGACTCCAAATACACTAATCAGCTGCACAAGGCATGCTTTAAAGACATGACAGTGTCTATGAATATCCTTACATAAAAGACTGGCTTAAATTATCATCCAATGATAGACAGATTAGATAGAGAGACAGAGAGATGGATAACAGATAAAATGAGTTAGGGATTTGTTCTTATATTTGTAATGCTTAGAGGCTATGCTCAATGAAAGATAGTCTCTGATTTATTCCATTTGATATGATCTAATTTGTTTTTAAAGTTAAGTGGTTTTCCAAATGTTTAAAAACAAAAATCTTTGAAGAATTGAGAACTATAATTAAAATTTGAATTAGAGAATCACAAATACCGTGTACACTTAATTAAACAGAGATACATGCTACAATGTGTGCTTCCCTTTGAAAACCAGAAGTATGTAATTTACAGGCCAGCTCATCACTGGAATCTCATCTTCTCGAGGAAAGATGGCTTCCAGGTTACCACTGGCTAAATTTCTATACCATTTCTGTTGATATTTTGCTACTACCAATAGTTTGGTATTTTGCAGATACTAGACTGAATCGTGTAAATTTCCATTTTTATACATAAGATTTGGAGGAATATAGTCAATAATACATGATTCAACCTAACAATCTGTGCCAAAAGATGCACAATGGGTGTATTCCTTTCTTCAAATTAAAAAACACACACCATTCACACATATACATAATCTAGAGTTAAATATTTATTGATTTATGTCTTTTTTTTTTTTTTTTACTTTAAGGTGTGAATTTTCCAACAACTAGGATACTGTGTTTTAATATTAATTCAGTGGTAAAAATTTAGAAGCTAGTGGATATTTGTAGAATCAATCAATTATTTTATTACTGAGTCCATCTCAGGCTAAGGAGGGCCAAAACTTATAGTCCATGTAAGAAGAGCACATTTGGGGTACACTGACATGTGGGAGGGTAACTGTCATTCAGCCCTGGCCACAACATTGGGCTTGATGAACAAAAAGAACACCATGCTAGTGAGCCACTTAGCAGGTGAGGGCTTTGGCTTTTAGGAGCTTTTCTGAAGTTTCTGATGCACAAGTGCAGGATGTGTTGGAATCTACTGTCAGAACTCAAGGGTTCTGACAGTAAAAGAACCACTTCTATACAGTGCAGAACCTGCCACAGAGGAAACTCATGCCTGACACTCCATGCCCCCATGCAGCAACAATGCAGAGGTGGCATGGCCCTTACCTGGGCCAGGGTGCAAGCCAGGCTCTTCGGTTTTGGAAACAAAGTATCAACTGCAGGAACTCTACCTGACTCCTACCAAGCTCCTATCAGAACTTTGATTGAGATAACTGAGTTTTGAAATCGGTAGTCTGAAGTCCAAGAGTATCTATCAAGGTATTCTAAGACCCATCCCTGCATTAATTCAGATCACCAGGAGTATATGATTTGGACATTACCCAGGAAAGTTCTAGGTTCTGTAATTATGGGAACCTAGGCCAGTTGATCCCTCTGTGACTACTTTTCCTCATCCGTAAAATAGGGATATTAATAGTATCTAACACAAGAATTTTTCTCAGGTTCAAATGAGTTAATGTACAGTATGTGCTCAATAAATGCTTGCATAAGTTGTTTTGTTACTATTAAAAATAAATTCTCAGACTTCTTACTTAGGCTTGTTACAAGAATGGATATGAGAAACTTTCTTAGCAAAAATGTTTTGGAGTTAAAAAAATTTCCTTTAATATGACATAGTGCCACGTGTAGGTAGAATGAAACTGCTTAACCTCAGTGTTTTCATTTTTCTCATGGAGATAATACTAACTCACCTCATAGAGATCTTGTGACGATTATAAATTAGATTATGTGGATAAAGTATCTAGAACAGTGTCTGGTCAATAGTCTTTTCTCGGTTAACATTAGTTTCCATATCTGTAATCCATCTTCCCTCTTCAGTATCCACAAAAGAATCCAATGCCAAGAAATATTTTTATTGTCCAGATAACCTCTCTGTTATTGTTGTTGTGGTAGTGGTTGTTCGTGTTTGCTCTGTTCGTTTTACTTTGGCTTTTTGTTGAGAACGATATGCTTTGTTCTGTGTTTTCTTTTTTCTTTACATTTTAATAAGTTTGGAGCTAAATGTTATGCTCAGTAGCAAGCCCAAACATAGTTTCTATTAAAACTATTGCAACTAAGCCCTTATTATATAATTCCTATATATTCTTATTTCCTTATTTTAATGGTTGTGTTTACATTTGTATTTTATTTTAAATTGCCTCAAATCCTTTGGTAATTAGGTAGAAATAATAAAAGAAGCCCTGAGGGTACTTTTCAAATATCATAATGAGAGCTTCTCAGATACCTTCTAAATTGGAAGACTCTGTTCGTAAAATTGGATGTATCTGGAAAATTTTTCTTTGGCAGAAGAAGCTGTGGGGTAAGGAATTTGTGGAGGCTCTACAATCTCATCCTATTAGCTTTAGGATTAAGTGAACTGTCTTCTAAGTCATCACTGGGGGAGGAAACTCAGTAATTTATCATGAAGAAAAAGGCTCTTATTTTCCTTGCTAGAATGCAGCTGAGCTTGAAAGGGTACTTCTAGTTTATCCAGCTAGCTCATATGTTGCCATTTCTAAAATGAAATGAAATTGTAACAAATGCACTTATTCCATAAATAATTTGAAGATTCTTCCCTCTATCTTTGACTCTCATACTAGAGCAGTACAACTAAGTAATAAAATAAAGAATAAAATAAGATGGTGAATAACAAGCTATAACTCTCTGGGATTCTTAGTTTAGGTGGATTAGAGTATGTTGGATCTACCTTATTTATTAAATGTTAGAAAGTTCCCTTTTCTTAGGGGAATACAAAAAAAAAAAGAAACAGACTGCTTAACAAAGAACATACAATATTCTTAAATTGCATCTCTATCAACATTTAAATCTTTTCAAGTAAAACTCGTAATGGGTGACATGTTAAAATGTCTGTGTTCTCAGTTCTTACATGTTTTTGTCTAGCATGCATATTACCTTAATATTGTAATGAATGGCATTTCTCAGAATGGCTGAGGAAGGTATACTTTTAATTAGAAGTGCTTATTAAATATAAATTTAATATAATCTGTACTATATTATATTTAATATATCTTCCTTGACCCCAACTACGTCATGCTAAAGGGCAATTACATTGACTTTTATAAGTCAAATAATTCATTTGCTCTTAAGTCTAATTGTATCTGAAGACCTTAAGAGCCCTCAAATTTTATTCATTGTCCTTGCAGAGCTGTAAACATCACCTAATGGGTGGATGTATCTAAACTTCTCATTCCTTTCAGAAGGTATTCAAGTAGACCCCGGTCTTCATATAATATTAAAATCTCTAACAGTGGTAGTATGTTTGGTTATAGCACCAAGTTGTGTATGGGAATCTGTTGCATTAGAAAAGTTATATGCAGCTGGTGTTTTAATACTAAATCTGTGATGGATAAAACCCAGGGCTACTGGTTTGGCTACTGCCTGCCCTGAGTCACACTATCTCCTCTCCAAAACACATGTAACACATTAACAATCTGATAATTAGTGCACATTCCTGCCTGCTCCTTAAAACCTCACTCCCAGATGCAGCTTTGGTCGGATCTTGTTTTTATTAGCTTTCATGATTCACTACTGTTGTAATACTAGTTCCCTTTTCCATTCATTAGGCTTTCTATCTGGCTAGGCAGTGTTGATGTAAACTCAGGTCTTAAAAAGGCAATGACTTCATCTTCTTTGCACGTACCCAGTCTCCAAATTATGTGTCCATATAGTGTGGAACTATGGTCTCAATGGCATGAAAAGGAAAACAGGACTTACAAGAACATTTATTTCACTTGTATTTAGAGTTGGAAAAATGGGGTAGGGAAGGAGACAGTTGATTCAAGAAGAACAGCCATTGTCTCCTGGACTCTCCAGCATGTGTAAAGCCTCATCCCACCAAAACACTCTCATGTATGTGGCCCCAACCTAATATTACAAATGATCTTCTATGGGACATTTACAGAAAAGTCAAAGTATATTTGCTTTCTACATGGGATAATAATGTATTTGTTGTAGACATAATAAAAGATTGAACAGAAAGAGAAAACAACTTACAAGGATCTGACATGAACAGAATCAAGTAGAACAGGAAACTTGCTGAGGACTCAAAAGTGTGGGATATTCTGGTATATATTTACAATCTACATTAAAATGGTACCATTTACTAAGAAAGAGAGAACTAACAAGCATCTCAGATTCCTGAGCTCAAAACAAAGAATGACTTATTAGGTATTAGTGCACAAAGGTATCATAAAAACAAGGAGAGTCCAATGGCCCATATTTTTCTGCAATACTTTAGCAACACTAAAATGATAACAGTAAGTACAACATAGCATAGAAGAGAAAACTTCTTATATATGACTCCGTGTAGCTATTTTGAGATTAGGGTATGTTTATATTTAAGGCATCATGATTCTGTTTTCCTAATCTGAATTTATAAGTAGGATAAATTGAGATAAATTATCTTCAGTGGTACTTTGGGCCAAATATGCAAAGCACATCACTGCTTTTCCCAAGAGGCTTGAACCACTAATGCTTTAACAAGGAAATGCTGATCATACAACTCTCAGTGTCAGAAAAGAGTGGGAGGTGAAGTTGTTACAATCTCCCTTAGGAAATCAATGATTGGAATCTAAGGATTTAATTTCATCTCCATTCCCTAACTTTTACCAACTCCTTTCTGGCTCAGAGTCCATAGGTCAGCCAACAGGGACAATAAAGAATATTTTTTGCCAACTTCATTTTAACAAACTTGAGAATCAAAATCAATTAGATAGATGAGCATCAGCAATTCAGTTGAGACTGGCTAACTTCTCCCACTGAAAAGGAGTGCTTCTCATGGGCAACATCTAGGTAAGAGATCTCACCGTCTATTATCAATAAAAAGTTGAGTATGTTTCAGTTTATTGAAACATCAACTCTCTTTGTCCTCTTTGGGGGAGAGAATTAGACCCGAATTCAACTCAGATTTAAGTCTAAAGTAATTTTATTAGCTGATCTACCTAACACTTTATTACACTATGCATTCAGTGTTGTAAACATGATTTTTGGCAATCTCTTACTTTAGCTCAAGAACTGAGTTGGAAAACACTGGACAACATTTGGATAATGACAATCTCATCTTGTCTTCTTTGGAGAGTAATAATGTAAACAAAATGAGATCTTCACTGGCAGCCAAATGCAGTGGAGCTTGTGTCTGTTCCTTTCCTAATATCAATGTCTCAGGGAAATTTTCTGAGCATGTTTCTGGAGACAGAAATGTTCCATGTCTTTATTCAGTAAGGGGGTCTTATATGGCATTATCAACTGTTTCTCAGTCAGACTCTTCTAGTGAAAAGAATTTCTCAAGAAAATCATTAATATATCTGCTATTTTTAAAAGCAGTTCTAAAGTTCTCTGATACTTTAATGGAGGGAGTGTCCATGAAAAGGTGTCCAGGATGGTTTTAGTTGTTAGGAAGGGCAAGAGAGCCTTATCAAACTGATGCAATATTACTCAACTGCTACTCTGAAGAAGCAAGAATGAGGTGAGAGAGAAAAGAATTACACACTTCAGACTAACCGGGTGACCTTATAACCCTTTCCCTGCAATATACTTTGCTTTCAAAAATCTAATGTTTCACTTCTTCCTGCTCCAACTGCCAAAACTTTTAGAAAAAGGATTGTTACAAAGAAAAAAATGTATGTGCGTGTAGGTGAGGGATGGCATTTAGATCACTAACACTTATCTGTAATTTCCTAAGATTTTATGAAAAAACAAACATTCCGATGCAATTTGGAAACATGATGAGTTATTTTGGCTGGACGACAACAAATCTCTTGAGTTGGAGTAATTGGATGTTAGACCTGAAAGGGGCTATAGACGTAATCTACTTCAACCTCCTCATTTTACAGCTGAGGAAACCTGAACCTCAAAAGACCAAGTAATTGCATAGTCACACAGCTCGCCAGTGCTGGGATAGGGCGAAAACTTCTACATCTTGTCATCTGTGTGTGTTTCTTTTCTCACTAGTTTACAGATGTAAAAACTGATCTATATGTGAATTCTAAAAGTGAACTTGATATCAGAGAAGTGGATGAAATTAAAAATTTCCAGTTGCAATTTTGTTTAAAGCGTACCAGGTAATACAGATCAAGTCATTTAACTGTCTAACAGCCCTATGAGAGAGATACTATTAGTATCCTATTTTACTGAAAGATAACAGGCACCTGAGGTTCAGTAACGTGTGCCTGAGGTCACATACCTCATTAAGGTGAAGCCAGGATTCAAACTCAACATCAAATCCAGTGTCCTTGCTCTTAAACTTATGGTATTTCACCTCTCTTTATAAGGTGCTTAAGTAGCTTAATGACAAAGATGCCAATTGGGGGCAAAATTCTCCTGCTTTCTCAACATCTTGGTGAATATAGGTTTCTGTTTATAGCTAAGTACAGTCTCTTTTTCCTCACAAGCCACCCAATTTTTTTTTTTTTTCTGCCATGGAGGTTCCTAGGAAGACTTGTAGGAATTATATATTTCCCTCTATTGCCTTCAGAACTTATCATACCCACCAAATTATAAGATAATGAAACAGAGGCCATGTGAGGAAAAGTGGAACTGGTGTACCCCAGAGGCTGAGTGACTTCAAAAACAGGAGGCTTGATGGAAGACAGTTGTATTTCCAGATCAAATTAGACTATTGGGTCCCCAGGTTTTTTTTTTTTGTTTTTTTGTTTTTTTACCCTTCCTTTGTTTAAGAACTGAAAGAGTGTTACGGATAAGAGGATTGTGACTCATTGAGAATTAGGAGGCTTCTACATGCAGAAATTCCGATAGATAAGGCAGAACATACTCAAGGGAGAAGATCTTTAACTTATGCTTGTTGGCTAACTTCTTTATAAAACTCCTGCAGGTAAGGAAGGCTCCTAGCCCTGCACTATGTACTTTCAAGTTTTGGGTCAACACTGGAATTCTTTGCCTGTGGTGCAGTGAACTGCTGTCCTGGGGCACATAATCTTAAATTAACAACTGTTCCTTGAGATAGAGAATTTATATTCAAGGTTTTGATCCTCTTCGCTCTTCATTATTTGGCTTAATAAAGCATACATTAAGCAAACAGAAAGGCTATTTGAGTCAGAAGCTCTGAAAAACAAAAGGACATTATAGAACACAGACAGCTAGCTGCTTTCTTGCTCTGCTAATAAAGGACTCCCTCCAGATTGTTTATTTAGTGAGCACAGAGTGTCAACTGATGTGAATTGTCCTGGAAACTTTCAGATGTAATTAACCTCAGTAGCCTCATAATGCAGTTTCACCTATAATCCGCAGCCCAGTCTGTACCCCATAAGAATCTCACAGCTAACTCACCCCAGGATTGCAACATTTCATGAAGAATTTGTGATTAAAGCCAGACATATAGACAGTAAGAAACCATGTGGTGCATATTATCCCCACACATCAATTTTAATGGTACATGCTCTACCCATGACAACACTAAAAGTTAGTACACTGTATCTTAAATTGATGTATCTATTTTTAAAGCCATGAAAAATGGAAATTATATAATGAATAGATTTAGCTCCCCAAAATAGAAAATTTCAGAATGATATTCTCTAAGAACAACTGTTTTTGCATACATTTGTTTTTCGTGTGATGCAATACACACAACCCCAAACGTCCAAACCTCAGTGTGCACAAAGGCTCAAGCCTTTCACCAGTTGATTATATGCAGTCTTATTATACCCCAATGAGAGCCTCCTACTAAGATTTGAAATCTTGTAAAGGTCGGGGGGTGGGGCAGGGTACCATCTTACACTGCTTTTGAACCATCCACAGTACCTTGCGGAGTGCTTATATCTAGTTTATGTGCTAGTCGAGTCTTGAGATTTTCTCCCTGCTATTAGGTATGCTCTGAACCTGCACATTTTTACATAAAGGATCTTGCAAGGAAAAATTTTATTGAAATGCATTGGCAAGATAGTATTAAAAATCAGATGCATATTCAAAGACAATGACATATGATATTCTGCATCTCCTAGGGAAAATAATCCTTAATTATTCTACGTGGCATTGTGCAGCTTTCCAAGGAAATCACAAAACCTTCCACATTACCTAGGAGAGGGGAATTCCACATTAGATAAGCCTCTTTTGGGCCAGTCCTGCAGACTGAATCAAAGCAAGGGTGGTGTTCATTGGACTTTTCAGTAGAGACCTATCCAACAGCACATGTAATCATTTGCACATGGCAGATACTCTTTAATGGTTGGTTACTTTGCCCCTTGGTTCCCAAGGTAGCTTGTGCTGGCTAAGTAATGGTGGTCTAATTTGACTAGACTGGAAGACCTAACTCCATCTTGAAAATTTGTGATCTATGTTTAAATCTGTGGTTGTTTAGAAAGTGCCACATTCCTGGACTGAACCCCCTTCTTGGGATACCTGTACCCTTTTAGGAACCCTAAGAGTTTCCCCTTTCAAATCATCCCAATCCTCACAGTCCAGAAAACCACAAAAAGGCTTTGCATTGACAAGTGTTCCTTTGATGCTTTGGCTCATAGTGACATATAAAACTTCATGGGATGATGTTTGTCAAGACGCATTTGGAGAATTTTGAAGTCCAAATGTTACAATTCATTGTTCCACTATAAAATGACATTATCTTAATCACATAAGGATCATCCTTAAAACAGATTCCACTTAATTGTTTAAAATACTCCATCAAGACGTTTTGAAAGATAAGACATTTAGTGTGTTGATTGAACTTTCTTACTTAACCTTACATTTGAGTTTCTCTAATGGCTCTTGATATGCCCGTGTAGCTTTTCCTGCCAATCTCCCACACTCTCTTCCCTGTGGCAACCATTCATTCTCCTACAAGCGTCTGTCCTTGAACCCTGAGCATACTGGCCACATTTCTCATTTAGGCCATGGCCACCACCTTGTGTTCCTTGCCATCTCAGACACTTGCCTAGATTGCATATTTCCTTCTAAGAGCATCTCTCAAGTGTCTGCCTCTATGGCTTCTTCATGCCTGCCTCTCTATTGATTTTATATACTATTCCTTTTGTACTCAGTAATTAGGAATTTTTATAGGTACTTATTACATTACCAACTTCAATCTTATAAACTAGATTGAAGACTCAAGCTTGAGGGCTGGAATATTATGCCTGTTTATATTATGCCTGTAATCATTATCATCACTGCCATTAAAAGTAGCAAGACACCTCTGGCAACCCTATCACCAATTGACTGATTGTCAAAGAATATTAAGGGTATGACTTTCTCTAGAAAATATACTGTCTTAATGATATTTCAAGATTTGGGTCTTCTAAGGAGGCCTGGTGCTGATGAAAACATAGGTGAATTCCTAATTTTTGTCTAGCTTAAACTTCCAACTTTTTCTGAATAAATGTCCTCCTAGTTATCTCAGTGGCCCAATATAGAACACAAACCCAAGTGCCCTGAAATATCTATATTAAAAGGTATTCTATGGGCTTACGAGCAATAATAAAAATTTCAAATGGAAAGACTTGCCTTGCAGAGGCAACTCTGTGTCAAGATTATTCTTCAGTGTTGAAATCTTGACTGGAATGATGACAATCAGAGTTTGCTAGTTCAGCTAAAAACAGCTTCTGCTGTCCCACAGAAGCTCTATGGGCCTTCTTAGCTTGTAGTTTATTGCTTTCCGAGTTCAAAATTTTTTTTTTAATTTGGAGAAATAACAGCTGAGATTTTTCAGATACTCACAAGAGGCTTCTATTTTAATACTGAGGCATGTGAAGGCCACTCAAGGGGTCCACCCAACCCTATCCTCCCCAGAGGCAGTGTCATAGATTTGAGAATCTGACAGTCTCCAAGAACTACTGGGTGCATGGAGATGACCCATAGTGTTAATGAGGAGAGTGAAGCTTGGTGCATCACTCTGAAAACCCAATGAAGAGTAAGAGTTCCACTCCAGATGACTGTTCATCAAATAAGAATTTGGAAGGGGTCAAAGCATCTGGAATTATCTCTCCAGATAATAGCTCTGTTTAGGAGCTGAGCCAGGGAGGAGAGAGAAGTCTGTCTTGCATAGTCTGGCAAGACTTAGAAATGTTGGGCTTCTACAGATTCTTTGTGCCTTACAAACTCATTATTATGTAGCACTTAATAAATCTGCATTTGATATTTTCTGTAAGTTTACTTGAAAATTTTCACCGATTTTGGTTTGTCTGCTCAGCAGTTTTATAATTCCCATTACCGAAGCACCTAGATACTATTTCTCATTCCTTTTCATCTGCATTTGCAAAAAGTGTCTCAAGTATACCTACACACAAAGCCACCTCCTACCACTCTCTCAGTTGTTCCCTTTACCAGAAAGGTCATCTGTATTTATTTTGTCCAAACAAATCCTATGCTTTTATACCTTCTGCTTCCATTTCTTTTAGGTCCCTTGAGAAGACTATAATCTCTTTAAAAATCTTGCTAAATCAAATAACACACACAGAAGAAGGGCAGTATTCCATAGTGGTTGGGGTCATGCAGATGCGGCTTGACATCGTGGCCCTGCTCCTCACCGTCCTCATCAGCTTTCATAAGTGATCCTTTAATTCTTCTGAAAAATGGGAAAATATCAACTGTTCCATGTTTTGTTTTTGTTTTTTTTTTTGGCGGTACGCGGGCCTCTCCCGTTGCGGAGCACAGGCTCCGGACGCGCAGGCTCAGCGGCCATGGCTCACGGGCCCAGCCGCTCCGCGGCGTGTGGGATCTTCCCGGACCGGGGCACGAACCCGCGTCCCCTGCCTCGGCAGGCGGACTCTCAACCGCTGCGCCACCAGGGAAGCCCTGTTCCATGTATTTTTGATACAATTAACCTAGACATATGTAGAGTTCCTGTAACCCAGCATACAGCATAGCAGCTATTCTTATATTTCCTCATATTTGATAAGACTAATATTATTCACAGTAACCGATCCTGTAAACATTTTGTCATATCCTCTCTCCTACATAGAGATATCAGAGTATCAATGGATGCTATGTGCTAAATGATAAATATTCATAATAAGTAAGGCATTTAAAATTTTCCTAAATATGATGAATTATTTCAATCCTATCTGCCCTTATATGTGCTATTCTCTCTCTATTTACAATGCCTCTAATATCTTGGAGATATTCTATATATGCTTTATCCTCTGCTGAAGATTCTCCCTGGAGAAACTTGAATTGACATTACTCATTTCTGAGTGTTCCCGCCCAAAAGGCTCTGAGGCAAAGTTAACTCTTCCCTCTTTTTGTGCCTCCACTGCACTGTTCTTTTGCACTAACAGTATTATACGATTATATGTTTATGTGTCTATTCCTGGTTCTAGACTGTGAGCTCCATGTGGGAGACAGCAGTGACTAATTTTGTTGTCCCCAAAATATTTCACAGGACTTGGAATTTAATAGGTAGTCAATAAATGTTTGTTGAATAATGAATGTACTCCTGAATAAGTGTGCTCTGTGACTTTTCCAGTTGTTCATGACAATATCAATTTCCCTGGACTTCATTTTGGGGAAAAACAACAGATGAATGTAATTTACCTAAAAATTACATGTTATAAAAAACATGTAATTTTGTTTCACTTGCCTCAGATCTCTAAATGCCCATCATTTAATGTACTATTAATACAGTTTTAACTTGCAATACAAAAGATAATGGCTCTTCAAGTGAAAACTTGCATTAAAATAACTGGTGTATCTCAGTTAAACATAATTCTCATTTAATAGCTAATTGTGAATGTCATCAGGACACTTAGATAAGCAGAAGTAATGAAATGGGTATTTAACCTTTCATAAGGATGTAAATTATTACTTACAGTGAACCAGCAAGACTTAGCTGTTAGGCATTTTTGAAATCAATAGCAAGTTTAAAAATATAGATTGGAAGCTTTTAAAGACATCTCAAATAAAGCTTGACCACTCTAAATTTTCTGTGAGAACCTTGGACCAAGCACATTTCACAGAGCTTGGACTTTCACACCAATGATCTTATACACCCAAGGAGCACCAAAAAAATGATGTTTGTTGAAAAGTGAAAAATGAACATAAAGGGTTTGTGACTTTCCAATGAGGTTATTGACAATATCTTTCCAATGAGGTTATTGGCAGTATCTTTCTTCATTGATTAATGAGACACTCTTTACAATATAAAGGAAGTAATTTTTGGCAACCTGGTATTCATTCTTTGTAATTAGAAAACATTATTAACTTAGAAGGTAGAGTGTCACTGACTACATATTCACTTGAAATCACTCATAATTTATATACACTTGTGGTCTATGGGAAATCTTAATTATTCTTTTTGCTTTCATTAGCTATTTTCTAGGTCACCCCAGATAAATTTTTCCTTCATAGTTTGTCTCTTCAGCTCTTTCATATGCCCCCACTTACACAAGTAAGATAGCCCTGGGTCACATAGTAATGAGGCAACAAATTATCAACTGGTAATAAACACAACTTCTTTATATTTGAATTGAGTTGTAGAATTCACTCTACATGTCAGAAACTGATAGCTTCAGAGAGTACTGCAAAAAGGAAAGAGCACTTCAGGGCTCAGATCTTGGCTATAGACTGAGACCTTGGCTTTGGAGCCTAAGAGACTTCCAAACTCATCTGAGTTACATCTTCTTCTTTTGTAGTTTAAGAAAACAAACAAAAAAAAACTTTTTGAAGAAAAAAAAGTTTACTGTGACTCTTTCTAAAGTAAAGATGGAAAATTAGGATGGGAGGCTAAAAGCTTTAGAAGTATTAAAGGAAGATACTAGATTATATCCTCTGTGAGTGGACAGGCACTCATTATCAAAAGATGACAACGCAACAATCCAATGAATATTAATAGAAAGATACACATCTTATATTGGGGGAATTTCATGATATCTAACAGTAATTGAATACAGTTATTCTCCAGACAGGATCAGATTGTCAGTCTCCTAGCCCATGGACTATGACGATGACAATTTCTGGTTGTCACAAGTGGGAGAGGACTATTACTAGCATCCAACGGGAAGAGGTCGTGGATATTTTGCTAAACATCCTACAACTCATGGGGCAGCCTTGCACAGCAAAGAATTATCCAACCCAAAATGTCAGAAGTGCTGTGGCTAGGAAACCCTATTCCAGGAGAAATATAATAGTACAGTGGAAAGATTATTAATTAGTAACCAAAGGAAGAGAATTCTAGATTAAGTGCAATATGATTAGTTTTTTCACACATATAATGAAGATATTACCACCTACCCTGCCTAATTCAAAGACCTATTGTGAAAACCAAATAAGATCATATATATGAAAGAGTCCTGTAAAACAAGTAAAGTATCTGAGTGAATTCAGCCACAATATAACTCCTTTTGATTCAAGGAAATCAAGATAGAAATGTGGCAAAATAATCTTTGTGGATGGTTTTCTATGGACGGTTTTTACATTGAAAATGTAAAGTTGCAGGATACAAAACCAACATACAAAAATCACTTGCATTTCTATACACTATCAACCAACTATCTGAAAAAGAAATAAAATGATCCCATTAACAATAGTATCAAAAACAATAAAATGCTTAAGAATAAATTTAACCAAGGAGATTAAAAAAGACCTGTACACCGACAATGATAAAACATTAATGAAAGAATTGAAGACACAAATAAATGGAAAATGTAAAGATTTTAAGTAGGTCATTATAAAGATATTAAGTAGGTTACTCAGTTATCTCCTGTGCTCACTGAGAAACCAAGACATAATGAGCTAAAATTAGAGAACCAGAGCTTTAAGGTAAAATTTTAATATACATCCAGATATTATATCCAAACACTAGAATTGGCTATTAATGAGTATCATAGATTCTCCGATTATGATGATTATTGTCAAATACCAGTATGGGCGTGATATCTCTAAAATGACATAGAGTGGGTTCTGTGGAGGGAGAGTGGAGGTGATGTAAATGGCCTCTGAAAGCTTCTTCCATACCTCCAACCTCCACTCAGACTCTATACCCCAAGATTAGCTGTCAGCAGGCTCTAGCAGATTGTCCCGTAGGATTCCAGACATTGCCACATTAAGGAGCTCTTCAATCAATTGCCTCCTTTTCGCCTCTTCATGTTCCTTTCCTGGTGGTCAATCCAGTTCTCAAATAATTGGCCAAAAGAAAAAGCTTTCTTCTTGTTATTGTCTTCCTTTCTTCATAAATCATGATTCTGTAATGTTCTTTTAAAAATACATTTGGAAGGAAACTCAAAACCTTCTTTTTGCACCTCCCCCTTCTTGCTCCATGAAATTCCCACTCCCCTGAGCCATGACTAACATGTACAGCATGCTTGCAATGAAAATTGTTTTTTCCCCCTAAATGTCCTAACTCCAGATTTTTATTCTTATGACTCTAAGCCTTGATTAAGACATATGTTAAAAGTAAAACTCTGTTTCATCCTAGGAAGTTTTCATCCCATTCCTAGGTTCCTTCCTTTGTCACTAGGTACTTGATAGGAAGGTCTAACCTTACTAAACATTGCAGATAATTTCAGCATGGAGAGCCACAAACAGATAATGCTATTAAAGCGGAAAAATACAAAAGGTTAGAAGGGGGAAATTAACTACAGATATAATTAGCCAAAAATGTGTGGGTTGTGTGTGTCTGGGCAATAAGAGAGAACATTTGACTGTCCCTCCAAAGTACAGAAATAAATGAGAAATGTTAAAAATAATATAGCTTGGGCATAATTGCCCACAGTTGGACAATTTCTGGATGCACAGAATCAATATAAAGTCTTTCCCTCCCTCCTATTACTATTATAGCAAATCATCTTTGATGTGATCCTTTTGAAAACTGCTCTTCTATCATTCCCACCATAATATTTCTAGATTTTAGCCAATCTACCGTAGAAGTTCACTCTCACACCTCTGTAACAATTGTTTCCTATTTTGTACTACTTTATTTTTTCCCTCCCTCACGCTAATGGAAGCCAATTAGGACAATGAGGGCAAAAGGTTATATATACATCTGCTTCCCCCATTTAACAGCTTGGTTTATCTTTTATGCTTTGTTGAGAACAATAGAGAGAAGTGGGCAGAAACACCTCCGTGTACATATTTTCAATGCTCCCCCCCCAAGAAAAGGATTTACATTTTGTACATATGTGACATCTGAAATAACTCAGACATGGCAACATTAAGGAAATCATTGCTTCTTAGTTTCATGTTTAATTGTCAGAGCCAGGAAAGAAGGAGGTGAAGAAAGAAGGCAGGACTTGCGTGGGCTGACACTCTTTGAGGGACCGAGCTGGAGCAGGCATGGCTTTCGTTATATTTAAGTGAATTAGTCTGTTTCCTTTAAACAGGAGAGATTAACAAGCCACCAAGGGCCTGCTGTGGGATTTTGACACTTTTAGTGGCTTGTGACATATGATTTGTGAATATCAATTCACCTTCAAAAGCAGAAAGCAAATCTGCCATTAGCATGAGGTATGTCAAAAGCTGATTTTCGGTTAGTTTGGTTGAAATTCATTAGGATAAGATGAGAAAATAAATATTTTATTTGATTCAATATTTGGATCATTTTTAAGTTCTCCTTTGAGCTTAAAAAATGGCTATATGTAGATGTAGGAGTTTAATATGGATGACTTTCTTTGATAAGGAGAATACTTCAAGTCTTCAACTTGGAAACTATTGAGACATTAAGTAAAAGGGAAAAGATCAGCAATTCCAAGTAAACTTGTCTTAATATTTTGCTTTCTTAGTGAAAGAGTATGTCTTTGGGCAGTTTGGCATCCAGACAACTATTTCCCTAACTGCAAGAAAACCGAATAAATATTTTCTTTTCATATGTGATTAGATTAAAAGTATCATCTTTGATATTAAATGAATGATATAAAGAATTTTAAGCTGAAAGAATGATAGAAAAATGAACTCATACTATAAAATTTATTTTTGAAACATTTCCAGTTTGTCATTCTTTAAAAACGTTACTACTGGAAAGTTTCATATATTTTTTGATCTGTTTCTTATTTTAGTCATTGTGAAGACAAAAGTGATTGGGGCCAGATTTTTTCAGCTGCAGGTACAAATCTGTAGATGGCAAGAAGAGATATTCTTTGGTCTTTATGTAGACAAAGTTGAGTCAAGAAGCATAGAGGGCTTCCCTGGTGGCGCAGTGGTTGAGAGTCCGCCTGCCGATGCAGGGGACGCGGGTTCGTGCCCCGGTCCGGGAAGATCCCATGTGCTGTGGAGCGGCTGGGCCCGTGAGCCATGGCCACTGGGCCTGCGTGTCCGGAGCCTGTGCTCCGCAACGGGAGAGGCTACAACAGTGAGAGGCCCGCGTACCGCAAAAAAAAAAAAAAAAAAAAAAGAAGCATAGAATACTATATAAGGCTCCTCCAGTTATAAAATTTAATTTTCTGATGTACCACAATGCCGTTTGCCTCTGCTTGACTAAAGGATTTCAAAATGGACTAGTTACAGGTTGTATCCTATTGAAGGGTGAAGTATTATGGTGTTTAAGTATATGTGCACTAGAGCCGCTCTGCTACGGTTCAAATCCTAGTTCCACCACTTATTAAGTATAATACTTCAGTGAAGTTACTCAGTCTCTTAGTGGCTTCAGATTTTCCCATCTGTAAATTGGGATGACACTAGTGTCCATACGCTAGGGTTGCTTGAAGATTAAATGAGTACACGTGTGAAGTATTTAAGACTAGGTATTCAGTATCATTAGCTGTTATTATTATTTCATCTCCTTCTAAAAACAGCTGAAACAATATCTAAAACCACGGAGCTTGATATCAGTAGTTGAGAATATTCACCCAGTTTGCATCAGTCATTCAATGCTGACTAATAAAATCCCTGTTACCTTAAAAACAAAACAAAACTAAACAAAAACCCCTTTACCTGTTTATTCAATGGATTCTGCTGATGTCCAAAATGATCTTTTTAAAAAAGCACAGTGTCGGATGAAGAACGCATATGTTAATTTAAACTGAACTGCCTCATAGCACTTTCCACGATCAACATAGAAAAACAAAAAATGTTTATGTAGTCAGTCTAAGAGATTTTAGAATATTACTGAATGCTTCATTTATTTTTAATGTAAAATGAGAATGAAATTAATAATAAATTTATTCCAAGTTCTAATTTTTCTTTCTAGTATCCGGCTCTGCTCCATCAAAAAATTTCGCTGTTACTAGTTGAAAACATTGTTAGTTCAATTAAAGTGTTAGTCACTGAATAAGGACATGGGACAGTAAGAAGGTCTAGAACAAGGAGCTTTTATTCTATAATCACTGTCACCAAAAAAGAAAATAATATGGCAATTGATGGTGAATAAAATCAGCAGTGTTCAATTTCAGATTCTTTAATAGTTGAAATAATTTGATGCCTTCTTTGGAGCACAAAACATTAGGGCAAAAACGCCTTGGGCCAATTGCTTCATATAGCACGACAGGATATAACAAATAATTTCAAACCCCAGGAAGTCTTTTTGGATTGTGAAAAGCCCAACCACACTAGTTTAGGTTGCTTAGTACAATAATCATCTCAGACTAATAAATTATGGCCAGTGTCAGTGGTTACACACTGCTAAGCTCAGCTGAACATATTCTGATTAATCTTATTAAATGATTTTGAAGCCTTCAGTACAAAGAAAAAATATATAAAAAGAAAAAAAAATACACGGAGGGAAAAAAAAGATGCCTCCAAGGGTGTGCTAAGTGTTTTCAATTTTATTAACATTTCCAGATCCACATTCCCTGTGACTTAGCAGTAGACATTCCATTTACATTCCATATGGACTGTAAATCTGGTCCAAGGTGTCTTTTGTAAGTATAAAGAAATGTCACTGACACCTAGAGGAAACCTATAGTTTGCATACTCTGGAACATCCAAGGTGGACATAGTCACAGCTTTTACTGTAGTGCCAGTCTCAGTCATATGAAAAAAAGGGTCATACACAGGAACTGAAACAAAGGTACCTTCCACAGCTGAAAGAAAAAATTCCTCACGATAAAGAGAAATTCCTCTCAAGAACGCATAAGACATTAAGGAGCTGTGTAAGTTTGAAAGATCATTCCCGAGGAAACTATAGCATCTCACCAGTATTCCTTTTTCACTTTTTCAGCTTTGGAAGCTGTACTACAAACTCAAGTGATTACTTTGAAGGCTAGGTTTCTGCCAACACTCTTAGGATTAGAGGCGCTTATGAACAAATTCCTGTGGCTTAAGAAAAAAAAAAAACAAGTGAGAAGGATCCCTGAATCTCTAAAAGTTTTTTTACGTAATTGTCATTTGGTGTAGCACCCCCAGCTCTTCCTCATATATAGTAGTGGCAGAGTATACTGACATGGTGAGAACACAGCCAGTTTTAGACAGGTACCGTCTCTTCTTGCCCATCACCCCGGATGTAGCATACACACAACTCATACACTTACTGTAGTGAGCTGAAAACTGACTAATCTCAGATTTATCAGAAAATCTTCCACCAACCAAGGGGTATTTAACTTTAGCATATGTCTTAACTTTAAAAATTACTTTCTCTTTACAGAACATACTATCGCTTTCTTCTTTCGCAGAATATGTGCAAAAATGGAATATGTCCATGAAATTCATTCTGCCAAATTTTTCAGATTATCCCAAACTCAAAACACCTTTGGCCTTTCATTCCTTGCCACTACACTTAACTTAGTGTCACCCTTAATTTTATTGTTTCTTAGAGGTTCATTGGCATTAAGAATTGCTTGGGGTGTTTGATAAAGTTCAAATCCCTGTGTGTCCCCTCTTATCCGTCTCCTCTTCCCTTGTGCAGTACTTCTGGAATAGGACTCCTAATGTGCTTTTTTTTTTTTTTTTTTTTTTGGCGGTCGGGGGCCCTCTCGCCACTGTGGCCTCTCCTGTTGCGGAGCACAGGCTCCGGACGCACAGGCTCAGTGGCCATGGCTCACGGGCCCAGCCGCTCCACAGCATGTGGGATCTTCCCGGACCGGAGCACGAACCTGTGTCCCCTGCATCGGCAGGAGGACTCTCAACCACTGTGCCACCAGGGAAGCCCCTAATGTGCATTTTGAGCAGGCACCTGGTTCGTTCTCATCATGTGGTCTATAGGCCCAACTTTGAAAACTACCTAGCATTACCTATTATCATTAGCTGTTTCAAATCTGGCCTCTCCTTTTGCTTCAAATCTCTTTTCCAATGACTTATTAAAAGGAATCTTATTTTAATTAAGAGAAATGGGTAGGGGGCTTCCCTGGTGGTCCAGTGGTAAAGAATCCACCTTACAATGCAGGGGCTGTGGGTTCGATTCCTGGTCAGGGAACTAAGATCCCACATGCAGCGGGGCAACTAAGCCCGTGCGCCACAACTACTGAGCCCAAGTGCCTCAACAAGAGAGCCTGCGTGCCGCAAACTACAGAGCCCACGCGCCCTGGAGCCTGCACGCCACAACTAGAGAGGGAAAACCCACACACCACAACTAGAGAGAAGCCCGTGCGCCACAACGAAACATCCCGTGTGCCGCAATGAAGATCCCATGTGCCGCAACTAAGACCTGATGCAGCCAAAAATTAAATAAATAAATAAATAAAAATAGATCTTTAAAGGAAAAAAAAAGAGAAATGGGTAGGGGCTGGATCTCAAACCATAACTCGCAACTGTCTCTCTGTCCATTCTACTGCTTAGAAAGTTTCAGAAGCCTCTGCTGTAGATCTGTATGTACGTATATTATTTGCCAGGTTTCAGAGACCATAAGTACCACCAGGGGTGGTAGGATTGATCCTCCCCGTTAGCATGCTCACTGTGCTCGAGAAAGTCCTGGATCAGATCTTATACCCAGTTTTCATGTACCAGAGTCCTATTCCTAATTGCACTCACCTTTCCCATTTCACCACCATTACTTCTCTTCTCAAAATTACTATAACCCCAGCACCCAGTTAACAATGAGTGTTAAGGATAAAAAGGAGTACGCGCCATAACACTCTAAATTAGGAGTTGCCACTGTCAGCCTCAGCTTAGAAAAAGCCCCATTACCCTAAGACATGACAATAAAACATTTATCTATCGTCTACCACTTCATAGCTTCTATTACTGTGAAAGAAATTAATTTTCCCGAAGAGGAAATGCCAGTTTTAGAATCCTGCTTTTCCAGGCCTTACCTTAAAATTTCAAGATACAGAAACAGTCATGATAATAAACTTTAGGAGAGTTATACTAGTATGGAAACATTTTGAGATGTGAGAGGCTTAAACTTGGGGTGTTGCATGAATTCTACCCATAGTGAAAGAGGATAGGTGATGCAGGGTATAGTTTCAATGAGAGCACAAGTATAGTAACTTCAACATATTTAAACATGGAATATTTCAGAAAGTACTACTTGCTTACATTTTAATTATACTAATTATCCATTTATAAAATAGATCTTTTATCATCCTTAACTGTAAGTTGGAAAGTTTCCCATGGTTTAGCATGCATCTTCAGGACAGTGGCTCTTGGACAAGTGAAGAGGAAGAGAACAAATATTCTTTAACCCAGATTGAATTTACAACCCAATGGAAAAACAGACCACCTTTATAGCTAGGTTCTATGTCAAACAATCAGAGCTCTTCCTTTGGTCTTGTAGTGCCCAGCAGTCAAAGTACTAGGTGCAAATAAACTATATTTTTAGAACAATGTTTTACAGCTATATAGTCATTTAAACCTGTCATCAATTTAGATTCAACTAAAATATGGGGTTCCATTATGAGCCTGGTACTTTTCTAGATATTTTTAGATAAATTATTTTAATCTTCATTGGTCAGATGAAGAATCAGAAGCTCTGAGACCTATCTCAGTCACACAAGTAGTAAGTGGTGGATAAAGTGTTAGAACTTAAATCTATTCGGTTTAAGAAATCAAGAAAGCACTAAGAAAGCTTAGTGTTTTCTATTATAAGATACTGTTTTTGTCAAATCACCATTAATTTGGGCCACATAAATCTGTCATAGGTTACTGTATTATTTTCCTAGGGCTGCTGTAACAAATTAACACAAAGTTGGTGGCTTAAAACAACAGAAAGGTATTCTCTCACAGTTCGGGGAGCCAGAAATCCATTATCAGTTTCATCGGGCTGAAATCAAGATGTTGGTGGAGTCATATTCCCTCTGAAGGCTCTCTCAGAGAGAAACTCTTCCTTGCCTCTTCAAGGAAGGCACATTTTTTGAGGCACATTTCTTGGCTCATGGCCTTTCCTCTATCTTCACAGGCAACGGTATAGTATCTTCAGATCTCTCTCTGCTTCCATCATCAAATCACCCTCTACCTTCTGTATGTCAAATCTCCCTTTGCTTCTATCTTATGAAGACATTTGTGATGGTATTTAGGGTTCACTTGGGTAATCCAGGATAATCTCAATCTCTTCATCTCAAGATTTTTAATCTAATCATATCTGCAAAACTTTACTACATAAGATAACATTCACACATTTCAGTGATTAGGACCTGATATCTTTGTTTTTGTTTGTTTGTTTTTAAAATTTTTATTTTATATTAGAGTATAGTTGATTAACAATGTGTTAGTTTCAGGTGTACAACAAAGTGATTCAGTTATACGTTTTCATGTATCTATTCTTTTTCAGATTCTTTTCCCAATTAGGTAGTTACACAATACTGAGCAGAGTTCCCTGTGCTATACAGTAGATCCTTGTTGGTTATCCATTTTAAATATAGCAGTGTGTACATGTCAATCCTGAACTCCCTAACTATCCCTCACCCCCACACCTTTCCCCTGGTAACCATAAGTTTGTTCTCTAAGGCTGTGAGTGTTTCTGTTTTATAAATAAGTTCATTTGTATCACTTTTTTTTTTTTTTTTTAAGATTCTGCATATAAGTGATATCATACGATATTTCTCTTTCTCTGTCTGACTTACTTCACTCAATATGACAGTCTCTAGAGGACCTGATATCTTTGAATGGTCATTATTCAGCATACTACAGTCCACCTTCTGGACCGCCAAAATTTATATCCATTCCATACATAAAGTATGTTCGCTCCACCCCAACATCCCCCCAAATTTCCACACATCATAGCATGAATTTCAGTCCAAAATCTCATTTAAATATCATGAGCTCAAAAATCCCAAGTCTCATCACCTAACCTAAATTAAGTATGGGTGAAACTCTAGGTATGATCCATATTGGGGCAAAAGTCCTCTATATCCCTGGATCTGTAAAACTTGAAAATAAAGTATCTATTCCCAAAATACAACAGTGGGAAAGGCATAGTACTAGTGTTACAGACATTTCCATTACAAAAAAGGGAAAGGGAAAAATGAAGGAAGAAAAGGGTCACCAGTCCCAACTAATTTCAAAAGCCAGAAGGACAAATTCCATTAGGTTTCAAGACTTGGGATTAGTCCTTGGTGGCTGGAGGGTCCTGCTTCTGCATCTGTGGTTCTGCCTTCTCTGCCCAAGGCTCTGCCCTCACCATGACCCTTCTTTTACTTGAAAGCTAGTATGTGTTTGCAGCTGAATGGTTTTGTCAGCCTGTTTCCTGCTTGTAGAATTTGGGGAGTCTGACAGTTTTCCTTCATTTTGTCCTATCTCAGTTTCCTTCAGTCCAAGCAGGCAGTGTTTCTGCTGATATAACGTTCTCAAAAACTTTGTGGGTCTCCTGTGTATATCACAGGCATTCATGTCAGTAGACAAGATGGTGCTCCCCAGATCTTTGATAATTTCTATTTCTGGCTTCTGCTGAGATGGCTGAGGGAACCCATCAGTCACATGCACTAGCATAAGCTGTTCAGTCACACCATTGGCCTTTTCTTTAGGGCATACTTTCCGAATAATGAGTCTTTTAATTTAGCATCTTTTGCAGTCTGGATAAGTTGAGAAGTTCCCAGTCAAGTGTTGGTTCCATTTTACTTAACAGTTCTTTCTTCACTTTATCTCTTTCCTCTCACGTTTTACTGTAAGCAGCAAGAAGAAACCAGACTGCACCTTCAACACTTTCCTTAGAAACTTCCTCATTTAAATTTCCAAGTTCACCACTTACTGCTTTCCACACAACTATAAGACACAGTTCACCTAAGTATCTGGCACTGTATAACATGAATTTCCTTTCCTCCAGTTTCTAATAACGTGCTCCCTATTTCCCCTATCTCTCACCAGCAGCATTTTTAATATTTCTATTTCTACCAACATTCTCTCTATGAAGATACAGGTGTTCTCCAAGATGACACAGGCTTTCTCTACTGTGCTCTTCACTTCCTTCTGAGCCTCACCAAAGGACCTTTAATATCTATATTTCTCCCAGAAGTACATTTAAGGCAATCTAGACTTTTTCTATCATGTGCTTCAAAATACTTCCAGCCCATACTCATTACCTAGTTCCAAAGTCATTTCCACATTTTAGGTATATGCTACAGCAGCACCCGACTCTGAGGTATCAAAATCTGTGCTGGTTTCCTCTGTCTGCTGTAACAAATTATCACAAATTTGGTGTCTTAAAACAATAGAAATTGATTCCTTCACAGTTCTGGAAGCTGGAAGCCTAATATTAGTTTCACTGGGCCCAATTCAAGGTATCAGTAGGGCCAAGCTCCCTCCATGGGCTCTAGGGAGAAAATCTGGTTTTCTCCTCTTCCAGCTTCTATAGCCACATTCCTTGGCTCTTGGCTCCTTCGTCTTCACAGCCAGAGCTTTGCATCTTTATGTCTGTCTTTGTCTGCTTCCATCATGAAAGTGCCTTCTGCTATCTAATCACCCTGTGTGTCTAATCTCCCTGTCTCTCTTTTACAATAAGAACAAGTGATAGCATTTAGGACTGACCTTGATAATGCAGGATAATTTCCTCATCTCAAGATCCTTAACTTTATTACATCTGCAAAAATTTTATCGTATAAATGTCACATTCATATACTCTGGGGATTAGGACCTGATATCTTTGCGTGACTGTTTTTCAGAATACTATAGTTATTATCTCCTAAAATAGGTATGCTCCTAGAATCCAGTCCTTAACCTTGGAAACGATTGAACAAAAATATTTTAATAATTGTATTTGGTTTAATATACTCATTTCATAGATTAAGTTTCTGAGGCCAAGATAAAGTAAATGATGTGCCTGATTGCACAGCAAACGTTTTGACACAGCCAAGACTATGAACCATATCTCTTTACTCCCACTCTTTTGCAGTATGTTCTTCTCTAAATGAATCACCAAGAATTGCTCATTTCTTAATTGTCTCCAAATTACCCCAGAACCCAGATACAACTCTGAAGCTATAAATAACTATCCCACAGTCAGCATCAATTTGTTTTTAAGGTTTTATCTTATTTTTTATTTTATTTATTTATTTATTTTGCAGTACGCGGGCCTCTCACTGTTGTGGCCTCTCCCGTTGCGGAGCACAGGCTCCGGACGCGCAGGCTCAGCGGCCATGGCTCACGGGCCCAGCCGCTCCGCGGCATGTGGGATCTTCCCGGACCCGGGGCACGAACCCGTGTCCTCTGTATCGGCAGGCGGACTCTCAACCACTGCGCCACCAGGGAAGCCCAGCATCAATTTTAAAAGAGAGTAAATTAATCGTGTATCTCTACTGAACAGTGAGTAGTAACCTGAGGCAAATAGGAGAAATATGGGAAACAGCCCATTTCAAGGATTACACAAACTTTCATTCGGAAGTTTGTATGAATGTAAGTATTTAGCATTTAATTAAGTAATGAGGCCTGATTTATCTTCTAAGTTCTCAGAATTGTAGAACTTAGAACTCAATGGAATTTTAAAAGATAATTTACTTCAACCGCATTTTTCAGGTGGGTAATATGTTAATCACACTTTCCAGACCAGGTGATGAGACCAAAGAAAGTCTTAAGTGTCTTGGCTCAAGGACACATGGTTAAAAAGAGAAATTTATCTAATAAACATATAGAGAGCACCCATTATATTCCAGACAGTATATTAAGGGCTGGCAGGCAAAGGTCAGTGTGACGCATACAGTGTTCACCCTCAGCAAGCTTTCTGTGTATGAGGAAACTAGGTGGGTAAATTAATCAAATGTGAGATTGTGTTAAAATACTAGATACTGAGTGTTGGGTTCTGTGGAGACAATAGACTGGTCAGGAAGGTTTCCTAGAGATGACATCTAACTGGGACCTGAAAGGAAGGGGACAAGGGGCAGGAACATCACTCCAGCCAGACCTAGGAGTGTGTGCAAAGGCTGCATGCGAAGGAACAAGGTGTGTTCGGGAGCTAAAATCAACTCAGTATGTCTGTGATGGGGGGGTATAGTAAGAAAGGAGGTGGGGGTGAGGGCTTTACATGACATGCAAAGAGATGGAGTTATTATTTTGAGGGTACTGGGAAGAAACTGAAGTATTTCATTGAGAACTGGCCTGTGTAGATTTGTGCCTTACACAAATCAGAACGGCTAAGACCAGGGTGATTTTGTAATGCGGTACTTTGAGAGTGAATAGGGTGCTACTGATAACATGTCAGAACAAGAGGCACATCTGAGACTGCTCCAGGCAAACAAGGATGGAAGGTCACCCTAGCCAAGGCTGTCCTAGGTTTGAATCCTGCCTCACTTATGGTAACTATATAACTATTTTTTTTTTTTTTTTTTTTCTGTGGTATGCGGGCCTCTCACTGTTGTGGCCTCTCCCGTTGCGGAGCACAGGCTCCGTGGCCACAGCTCACGGGCCTAGCCACTCCGCGGCACGTGGGATCTTCCCAGACCGGGGCACGAACCCGTGTCCCCTGCATCGGCAGGCGGACTCTCAACCACTGCGCCACCAGGGAAGCCCTGGCACCATAAATTTTAGACTCAATCTTCTCATCTAAAGATAGTATGGGGGTAACAGTGACTCTTTTACCCATTTCACAGAATTTTTCTGCAATCCAACTGATGAAAACATTAGAATTCTTTATAAACTATAAAATAAAGTAAGGTGGTATATGATATCACTTTTCTGTTTAATTTTTTATTATCTTATGACTTAGGGGTCTTTTCAGAAAATGGGATAATTAAAAACAACACAGTAGTCACAGCATGAAGCAGTAATAAGAGCTAACATTTTTGAGCTCTTAAAATGTGACAGGCCCTATATTGAGAAATTTACATTCATAGTCTCATTTGTAAATTTATAAACTCATCCTTCTAACAGTGATCAGGCAGGTGATATTATTATCCTCACTTAACATTTGCACAGATCAAGTCCTTGGGAATCCTTTGTCCAAGGCCACACAACTATGCAGTTTTAGAACCCAGATTCTACATCAAGAAGTTTGTCTGCAAAGCTCATGGTCTTAATAGTGGGTGCAGTTGCATATATGCTGACAGCAGCCTGCTCCCTTAAAAGACTTAAGTATACTCTTTCGCAAGAAAAAGAGCTGTAGTCGATTTTTTTCCCCTAATCACCTAAACCAAGTAAATCTGAGACAATTTAGAATGGCAATGACAAGAAAAAATATACAGGTGGAGCAAGTAATATTGATGCCTCAGTAGTTCCCTTTGGGAATCTGCTGTGAAATTGTAAAACCCCTTCCCAGTGATATGTGTAAGTTAAGAACTTCTGCAGGAGGAGCTATTTTAAAATTTTAAGTACTGATCATTTAGCAAATCAGTAATGCTAAAGATGATGCCATTTGGTATAGATCACAGGAACTACTTTTTCATGTCCCTAGTGTGAAAGTAATTCTGGGTTTTTTTGTCAGATCAAGCTACAGTTTTAATATTTTTAGGTTATGTCAATTATACTATAATTTATACCCTTTTCAAATATCTCTCTGCTTTCCCTTTTTTCTTTACTTCAAAAAGTAAAACAAATATAAAATAGAGAAGGCCGATTTTAAATGCAAACTATATAAGTGTAATATTTTAGCAGAGAACTTAAGTCCTCAAATCTAAGTATATTTACATACTTCCCTCTCACATGATGGCACATTCTAGTGTATTTTGCTTTGTATTTCATAAGATACCCACCAATTTGTAAATTCTGCTCCACCCCAGTGGCCTGCCTGTTGCTTCCTGAAAACTTCATGTAAGGTTCTGTGCCTTGTTTTAGAATATTCTTACTCCTTTCTTCTTACCTAATTCTATCTGGAGTCCCTTATCCTCAGTGTGATACTCCCCTTGTCATTCATCCCTCCCTCAGTTACAGGTTGCTGTTTACTTAAATTCCATCCTGCTTCTTTGGAATTTAGTATAAACTGCCTTATATTACCTTCCAGCCGCCTGGGAAGATCTGTCTCTACCTCTAGATTGTAAACCCTTTGAGGGTATGGGCCAAAAAGTTCACAGTCATGGGATGAGAAACAAGAAGTTTAACTACAGAATATCCTGAAAGCTGAGCATCTGTGATAATCCTGGTTCAAAACCATATCATAACTTGAAATATAAGACTTACTTTGAAATATTTAAAAATTTAGTCACTTAGTTTTTCCTTTAATGCAGTAATCTGTCTTCTTCTAGTCTTCATGGTTACCTGTTTGGTCCTGATTTTGTTGTTGTTTTTCTTTCTTTTGTTCTTTTTTATTGTTGTGTCCTTGAACATATTTGTTACCTTCTATTCTTTATTTTTAGTTCTTCACTCTCTCCTCATCTTCAATTTTCAGATGTCTGCTATTAGTCTCTTAATGAACCTCTATGCTTCCCCCAAACTTCAGAACATTATGGATACTACAATTCCAAATCTTAAATTATTTCAGGTGTTCTAATATTTCTGTTTTAAAAAAATGCCAAGTGCATTCCTCATTCCTTCTTTTTTCTAATAGTTTTAGTTTCCACTTCATCAAGTAATCTGCTGGTTGCTTTCCTGATACTTTCCCTTGAAATAAGAGAAGCATCACATTTACTTTTCCTTTATATAATACCCATTTGATGAGGGCACCGTTAAGCTACTACAAACACTAACTTCAACTTCTCCAAACTTCTCACCAAACCCCAGGCTCAGTGTGCCTTTTCTGTACTTCTTGGAGGAGGCACCAAACTCTCCCCATGCTGTTCCCTTCCTCCTACCTCCCATCTTCAGAAGGCTACTCTAGCCTAGAATAGTTCCCAACTGTTTTCTGTTAGAGTACCCTGCTTGTTTTCCATACAGTTACCCCAATTTTTCATCACATATCTCTTTATTTGTTTGTTGTTTTTGATATTGTCTGTAGAGTGAAGCTCTGAGAGAGCAAAACCAGCATCTTTGTTCAGCATGTATTTAAGTGTCAGACAGTATCTGACACAAAGCAGGCACTTAGTATATTTCTGTTGAATGAATAAATGATCTCATTTAATCTCTACCATGTAGAAAAGAGATAGGTATTGTTAATATCCTTGTTTTACTGATGACAACTTGCCCAAGTGGTACACTATTGTCTGGCAGTTTGGAGCCTCAAATGCACCCACTTCTGTGTCTACAAAGCTTACTTTTGATCCAGGCCCATAACTGTAATCACTTTTAATCAAAGCCCACACTTTTAACCCCTCTACCCTTCTGCCTCTTTAGCAGGAACTCAGATTTAGCCTTCCTTACTCTGATACCGTGGCTGCGATTACTTCTGTGGGATTCCTTTTAGATCACAGGTTCTCATTTCAGTTAATTTAACATCCAGTTGAATGCCAGGGATTGGGTTATATTTCCCTCACACCTTTCTTGTCATGTCAGCCCTTTTGCAGCGCTACTCATTAGCTTGATCTCCTTCCTGAGAGTTCAAAACCCTTGTCTTCATCACTCCAGCAAAGCATCTCCTCCTCCTTTCACAGTCTATGTCTAAATGCTCTATGGCCTTTTCTGCTTTTCCTCTGGCTTCTAACATTCTAATTATATGTTCTTTACCATCTCTCTTGCTTCAGCTTTAAAGCATTTATGTAGTTTCATTCGCCAACTTTTTATACCTTAATCTGATTAATATCCCTAGCACTTTTTCTCTTCATCTTTGCGGAATCACATCCTTCTACAGAGACATTCCGAAAAACGCCCTAGAAATCTGGCTTACTACATTGCTAATTACTGTTATTAATAACATTGTAAATATATCTCATTTCAGATCATAAATAATATAAAAATTAGTGTCATGTTTCCTCATGTTGCAGAATATTAATTTTTTCTAACAATTTTATCAATAAATCAAAGCTATCCCTATAGATAGATGGAAATCCATCTGTCTATATCTGTATCGGTCTATCTATATAATTTGAAACAAACTGTAAAAAGAAGCTCGGCTTTTAATTACTATTACAGTAACAAACCAATCTAACATACGTAAATAGTCAGATTCTGCATATAATAAAAATAAATCTAATTCAGCAATCAGTGCCAAAAGGTTCTTTCTTGAGAGAAGTATGTGAATACACATATGCTATGAATTTAAATTTTAACTCCTGTCAGTGTCTCAATGGTTTCTAATAAAGCTATGTGCATTTCTATATTTGGTCAGCCTGAAATACACATGCATGTACGTTTTACATTTTTCCCCTTTGATAACCAGTATTAAAATGAGAACATTCGTTTCACTTTAAAGAGCTACAGTTGGCAGGGGTGTACAGAGAAGCTTTATAATCTAAGTGAGGTTCTGGAAGTTGGAAATATTAAAGACCTCCAAATTAGTGTTCATCTTTTTGAAGTAAACGATGACTTCAAAAAGAAGCAAAATAATTATTTGATTTCCTAAATCATCTTCACTTTCTTTCTCTTATAGGAGTCCAGACAAATGCAAAAAGATCAGAAAATTGACAAAGTAATTAGTAAGTGTTGCATATACTGAAACAACTTTTAGAAGAAAGGTGAAATGAATGTGTAGGGAGAGTTATTGGGAACAGAATATTTAACCTGAAGGGAAAATGCAGGTTGATGGTTTAGTAACTAGACAATCAGCATCCATTCTCAGAAGATGCTTATTCGCGGTTTGCCCACTTCACTAAAGGCAAAGCTTTAAGAAACTGGCCTAAGTTTAGGGATAATGGGACTTCACTGGAGATTCAAAATGAGAAGAGGCACCTGGTGGAGTATGTTGAATTTGCATTGCTGAAGACTCTTTTGCACAGGATATAAAGTACATGTTTTGGTTGTTGATGTGCCCAAGTGATACATCCAAAAACAGCTAGGCTACTGGTTCTAAATGTAACATGGGATGGTAAGGAATGATAATGGATGACTTTCTCTTGCTTAAGTGGTATGTAAGGGGTTTAGACATGAGGGAAAAGGAAAAAAAAGAAAAGAAAAAAGAAAAGAAAAGGAGGAGAAAATAATGAAGTGGTGAAGGGGTGATAAAATATCAGGGATTCACAATGCCTCAGATGGCTGATATTTCAGATGTATAACTGCCTCAAGATAGAACTATTAGAAAGCAGTTGATGGGTCTTGAATTGTAGATTCTATGAATATGTCAAGTTACCCTCAAACAGGGGCAGTGCCTCAAAAAAGGTTAAGGATGAACTAACACATATGTTTATCAGTAAAACATGTTAACGTAAGGTCCTTGAAAGAAAATAATAATGATGATAGGAAATAATAATTATTATGGAAAAATGCCTGTTTAAAAGAATTCTTAATTTTGCAGTTAGGATTCATTAATTAGAATTATTAAAGTTAATAATATTTTTAAAGTTCTTAATTTTGCTCTTTAGAATTAAGTTCCAGTTAACCCCCACTATTCATAATTAAGTTATCATTGTAGTGAAATTATTAGGTTACATTTAGTTGACAGTTACGTGAAGTTGGGGATATATTGACTTAATATTTTACCTTATCTGTTATGGTTAATTAAATGATTCATTAATATCTTAATGTCATTGCTCATTGTAGGAAGCATGCCAAACATTTGAAACTTCCTCATTAATGATAACACACATACTGACAGATTAGATATAGGTAAAGGTAGACAGGTTTAGGCTGAAGAATTATTAGGTGAAGTATAAAATGAGGCAATACTTTACTGCCAGCACCATGAATCTATCAAATGGTAATTGGATGCACGTGTTAGCAGCAGTAAAAAGTCACTGTCCAGTTGTCCACCTTACATGGGAATCTACTCTGAGTGTCACCTTTGATTTATTGTTCCAATTAGGACATAGCGTTCAAAGAAAGAATACAACTGACCTGATTTAAAAGCAAGGAAATCTTTAAGGCCATTATTTTGTGGGTGACCCAGCTCCCTTTTACATATCTTGAAATTTTCTATTTGTGCAAAATCTGTACTACATAAATACTTGGTTTTAAACTAATTCTGCAAAACATTGACACATTTTATTCATTAATTCGGTACCAGAGTGTCACTGGTAGCTTCCCAAGATGCAGGTATATTTTCTTACACTAATTTTAAAGGCACGTTTCTAGGTTATCACTTGTTATACCGACTGACCAGCACAGGTTGAGGTAATAGGCACTGAAAGAACAAGTCCCAATTATGAAAAGTAAATATTTTTAATCTGTAAAACCAAGTAACAAACACCATTTGTCAAATGGCAAAGGTAAATGATCTTAAAACATTGCAATATATCAATACATGAAAAATTAAGATACTTCTGCATAAAAAGCTTGAGACAAAATGAGTTTCATTACTCTGCTAGATTGTAATAAAACTGTATTAAAATTAACATAAATCTTTTGCCCAATTTTACTGGAAAATTAAAGGAGAACTTTAATTTCTGGGAGGGAAATGCTAATGTTTTACTTACACTAAGCAAACATCAACTATTAATGCTGACAAATGTTGGAACAGTAATACTAAAAACGTCATCTGAATTACTCTTCATTGCAAAGTTCACAGAATTAATGTTAAGATAGATTAAAATCACTTTGAACTAATACGCATGTATTATTCTTCCTTCTGAAGCATAATAAAGAAATATCATTTGTACCGCAATTTTGGATAAGTGTACAGACATTTAAGGCTTAGGAAAGATGGAGATATTCATAGGCAGCTCATAAATGTGAGGAACATTAGCTCCATTTCAAATGAGCCGTCAACTTTTTTCCAACATTTTGGCTTGTGGAAAGTCAGACGTTTGGATAATAAATGGGGTTTGCCTCTGAACATTAAGGTAATTGTGTAGGAATTTAAAGTGCTCATTCAGGTTCTACCATAAGTTCATTAAAAAGTGAAGAAATGAACTGGAGTAAGGCTTTTCGCTCTAAACTGGGTAGTAAAAATGTAGAGGAAAAATGCATGCAATGGAGTTTCCTTCATTGTATAAGGCACAGTTCTTCTTTTAAGCTCTGTGCTTAAACAACATTTTGAAAACACCTGTTTTTAAAGAATGGCGCATGCCTTTCGGTAATAGATTACTAAAATACTCAAGACCTAGAGATTGGTGTCTCTGAATTCTCATACTCCAGTATTGGCATGTGATTTCTGCCAACTGTTTTCTTGAGTTTCTTGTAGTAGATGGTTATAAATCAGGTTTATAAAGAGGAAACTCTCTGTAATTGTACATTTTTAATGGATTTATGATAAATCCATCAAAGTGGAGGGTCCATATGGTAGGAATGCAGTAAAGGTAACAGGACAGTGTCATGTAAACATTAAATAGTGCCTTCCACCTTCATAAATCCTCGATCCTCATGATTAAATGCTGCCAGTTATAAATTATGCAACCAAACTCTAGAAACAACCACAACTTAAATAAGACACCAGTGGAAGCCATAAGTTGTATATAGGTTTTTCTTCCCAGAAAACTGTTGTATATTTGTTGGGAGATAATATTCAAGTCCTTATTTTCCTCAAAAATTATTTTCTTATTTAACTTCCTAAAATAAGCTCTAGTCCTGATTAAAAAGTAATAATGTAAACCTTATTTACAAGACAATAATCAGTCATTTCTATGTGGTGAAATACCTTTTTGATTTGCAGAGTCATTTTAAAGCTTCAGGTCTCTAAGATTTGCTCCTTTTAGAGTCATACATCAGAAGTTTCTTCAGCAGCCCAATTTCACACTTGTACTTACAATCAAATTGTTTTATTACATGTGGGAACAATTAAACATTTGGCCCTCAGCTGTAAACAATTACTATATACAATGATATTCATGGATTTTTCTTAGTCATGTATTCCTAATGCCTTCTGTGAGATGGATGTTTGTGTACATTGTGTGTCCATGAGCAGTCATATTCTCAAATGTAATATCAAAAGAGAGATTTCACCTAGAGAATGCACTAACATTGTCTGATAACATGCAGACACCTGCAATGATAACTTTAACATACTCACTCTGTTCCACTGTCATTTTACTTCTCTTCCAATTTCCTTCTGATGAACAGTTGGTGTGCATAGCAAAAAGCAATTAAGGATCTGGATAATTTGGTTTTTAGAGTTTTGTGGTGTCTACTTCTGATATATCGACAGCAGTGTTGTCAGTAGTAGCGAGGTAGAAGAAATAAGTAATGATAAAACCAAATCGACTTGGGCTTGAATCTGGCTCTGTCAATTTCTAGTTGAATGACCTTGGGTAATTTACTTTTATTCAGGGTTAGTTTTCATATTTGAAAAATGTGGGTAGTCCTATCTAAATCACAGAACTATTACGAGTGTTAAATGAGATATATATTTAAAGAAATAGGGCACATACTGCATACTCAGTGCACACTGATTTCTCTAATGTCTCACATACTCCTTTCCTGAAAAGACTCATAAGCACTGTGGCTTTCCATTTTGAGAGTATCTATCCTTGGCTCTCTCAAGTTTAGGGATACATTTTCTTTTCACTAGACTCCCCTTTTCTATAAGTGACAATCAGGGGAGTAGCCCACAGCTGTTTTACTCACATCCAGAAATAAGTCCACCGGTTCCAGTTGCACGGGTACCTAACAGCTGTATCCAGCCTTTCTAGTAGGCCAGAACTGGAGACGAGTGGTAATGTTTCAAGGGCAAAGCTCTAGATGTAAAGAATGATATAACAAACCTAAATGAGCCCGAGCATATCTAGTGACAGATACGCCACAGCTATTCTAAATTATTCAAGCTTTCTCAGACTTCTAGCAGGAGAAACATAATTCATCACTGCTCCCTTTATTCTACTCTCATATAATGGCAAAGGAGCAAACAAAAAATACCCCACCCCTAAAAATTTATAATAATCACTCGAGAAGAGTTTCTCTAGCACATGTAATATTTTTAGAACCATCCAATTTCTGGGAACGAACTCTGGAGGTAGAAGTTAAAAATGATTTTTCAGTGCTCATGGGTGATTTCCTTACTTCTCTTTTGTTAGCATTTTGCTGGCAAAAAGCCAGTAAAACAGTTGTTTAATTACCCAGGACCATCACAAACATGTAACCTCTTAGATAAGCTGTTACTGTATTTTAGCAGCAGTAATACTAGGGTCAAAAGTAACAAAGAAAATTAAGCTTCAAATAAGCAAACCTTAAAAGAACAGCTTTGTGTATTGAGAATAATTAATAACTTGTTTAGGAAAATGTTACTGAAATGTGGTTTTTGGACAAGGAACTGACACTCTTCAGAGGTTAGATACCCTAATATTTAACAGGCTACCATTTGGTGGGCTGGCTGACTGGTTACCCTGTAGGCATAGCAAAAGTTTGTTCTCATGTAATTATGCAACATTTAGACAATATCTTAATGATACCATGTAGTTCAGCTGAATCAGTCCAGCTGGAAACTGTAGCAGCATTCTGATCACTCAGCCACATGTGAAATGAAAGCTGTTTCAACCTCTACTATTCACTTGCTATGTCTTGATACAGATGTTCTTGGAAAACCTAAATTATTTATGGTTTGACATTATTTAACATAGCAAGCTCCACCCCCTTTCATTTTCAACCATTGATTAGGATTGCATTACTATATAAGATATTATAATTTTAACAGGGACTATTAGTTATCATTTATCACATGGAAGATGTATTAGTTTATTTTAAACAGGATGAAAATTTCCCACACTTGTTTTTACACGATAAAAATCATATACTTTTCTCTTTGCAGATAATTCTTACTGTAAAAAGATATTTTAATGTGTACACTGGAAACCGTTTACTAAATGGTTAATCACACAGTGATCATTATTTTAGAAAACAGTAATTTAAGTTGCATAAATAAACTACTATAGATTGCTCCTTACATCACATCATAAAGACACTTAAAATAAAGCAATAGCAAAGTCAAGTTAGTGTAAAAAAAAAATTTGCTCAAGGTTAACACTCTGAAATTTTATTATATTTCTTTGAGTTATTTCCATGTACTAAAAATACAAAGAATTTCAGTCCCTGTGAATTTTTTTTTTTTATCTCCCAGCTTCAGTAAGTGTTTGGGCCACTTCTTCCCCATCGTCCTACCTGGATGATATCACAACTCTTTTGTTTTAGAAGTGAATAATAAATTCAGGTAACAAATTACTTTGGAGCAAAAAAAAAAGACATTATTTCAGCCACTTCTTATGAATAAGAATGGAAAAAATATAGGTAATGGACTATAGGTACATCTCTGGTAATAAACATCAAATGGAATACTTTGAAACACACAAATCTTTTTTATTACTTGTAAACATATTGTTAATTTTAGTAAATGGAAATAGCAGCTGAGGAGGAACAGAAGTTAATGTTGAAGGTATGTGAGTCCCCAAGTAAGAAAAATGTCTTATTTCTTGTAAATCTTTATTTTAAAAAGATAATGCTAAGTTCTTGTTAACTGTCTTTCCCATTAATACCAGATACTTTCTGGGCTAAGGAATCATGAAGTATATGACTCATGTATTTAAGTTAGCTAGCAAATATATGCTTGGAATTCCCAAACAACTGACACAAAAAAATCCTTTGAAAAGGTGACTTGGAACTACCATTGAGATAATGCTAAATGGTCATTAAAGATGTTTAAATGTTATTGTCTACTGTCTTCAGTGTGCCATTACATAGCCTCAGGGATCCTTTCAAATTGCAATCAATAGAGGATGAATAAGTCTCACCACTTGAAAGTAAGCAGGAAAGGAAGCCAACAGAGTAATCTGGCTTTGCTGGACTGATTCAGGAAGAGACACAATGTTCACTCCTCTTCTAGTTCTCCCTCCCCCTACCCAACCCACATCCCTGCAAGAAAGAAAGAAGAGAAAGAGCTAAAGAAGGAAAGAGGGAGGGAGAAAGGAAAAAGGCAAGAAATCCAAGGATGGGGCATAATTTGTACTGAGGTGAAAACCTCATCCTACGGGATAAACCAACACCATGGAAACAGACTTATGACTTTTACTTTGAAAATAAAAGAATGACAATAAATTTGTGTGAGGTCTGTGTGACTCCAGTCCCAGATGTTTACAGTGCTGTAGTACTATGGCTCTGCAATATGAGAGGTTTGAGAAGAAACGAGTACAACAGGACACCACAAAGCAGCGCATATGCTATTGACAATGCAGACATGAGCATCATGTTACCAAGAGAGAAGGCAGGCAGAAGACAAATAGCAGCGGTGGTGCCTGAAAAGCTAACTTCATGGACTGCAATCACTCAAACCAACATGAGGGACCAAAAAAAAAAAAAAAATCAAAACCAGAAAAATGCTTTTGCTCCTATCTAGAGGGGTGGTAGGGTAAAGGGATGGGGGTGGGGGGGAGTGAAATTGACTTTTCTTTCTTAAATAAAGTTCCCATAAAGTCCCTATAATTGACAGCGGATAATTATTTTCAGCTTGAGGAAACTGTCCTGAAACTCTTAATAAGATTGCCAGCCAAAAGAACAAAATGTGTTTACTTGAGCCATTTCCAGAAGGGAGGGAAAGGAGACCTTGGGGTGAGGTGGGGAAGGGCGATGGAGACCGAGAGGGGCATCTAAGCACTGCAACAACTCTTGGACGCCCTGCGTGGTCCCGCGAGTGACAAGCCAGAGAGACGGGGCGGGCAGGGTGGCAAAGAGCCTGGGTGGGG
>NW_006788723.1:0-24528 GCF_000442215.2 Lipotes vexillifer | reverse complement strand
GGGGGCGCGCTGCGGGGAGGGGGTTAGGCGGCGCAATGTATACACCCGGGGGGGGGTGATTTAGTGTGAAAGTATTCCACTTAATCATTTTACAGGAGTTGGGGACGTAAATATTTAGCTGGCCACATCTGGAACAGATTGCCCCCCCTCCGTGGGGTGGGGTGGATAAGTGGAAGGAGGGGAGCGCGCATTTGTTACTTACTGTACGGGCAGTTCTCCTTCTTGGTACCGCTGACCTTCCCGTTCTCAATCTTGAGAAAGTACTTGGTGAAAGAGAAGAGCTTTCTCCAGCGGACATCTCCCTGGAGGTGATTGTAGCTCCGCACATGCCTCCCCGCACTGGAAGGAGAGGAGGACGAGGACGAAGACGAGTTGGTGGCCTCTGGTGACACCATGCCCTGACCAAGGGCTTGGCAGGTGACAGGGACGGAAGACACTAAGAACAGCAACAAGAAGCAGCAGCAGCAGCCGGGCAGGTGGGGAAAGGCTGAGGCACAATGTGTCAGTATCCATTTCCACATTGTACTGAAACTCTCGGCACTGGAAATTGTCTCATCAGAAGGAACATACTGGAACGGTAAGACCTGGTGCGAGGCAAGGAGACAGCTGGAGGTGGCGGCCGCTGGTTAGCTCCCTCTGGGCTCGGATCTGGCCAGAAGTGAAAGCACCAACATCCATAACTCCTCGGAACGGCCGGCTGCCTCTTCTCGCTCCTTTCTCGGATCCGCTGCCGCGCGCCCCTCGGTCTCCCGGTGAATGTGGACGTGGGTGGCCGCAGTAGCAGGAGCTGGTGGTGGCCGTCGTGGTGTGGGTAACCCTCGGTCTTCGCTCCCCCGGGAGTTACTTTGTTCTCTTCTTCACTCCTTTCTTCACCATGTTAGATGCAGCAAAAGGTCTGAAAAACAGATGACAGCACGGTGAACAAAACCCAAAGGGGCTGGGGTGGGAGGCTGGGGGAGGTATCTGCGCCCTTCTGCGGTTGGCACCTTCTGGTCCCTCTCCGCACAGCCCCAGCTTGCTGGCCAGTTCTAAAAGTGAGTCCCTTTGAGTTGTCAGAACTGGAGTCAGCTGCCCCGGTCGCCGTTGTTCTCTTCCTCCTCTTGCTTTCTCTTTTTGGTGGTGCCTGTTGATTTGAAGCCTCCAGAAAGTCACTTCTTGTTTGGAGGGGATGGCGGTTGGTGTTTTGTTTGGCCCTATTTCCCTCCCCCCCGCCGCCCCCCTTCCTTTGGAAAGCCCGCTTGTAAACAGGTTGAAGCCTGGAGTCTAAATGTCAGTGATTCTAAGCCAGAGGTGGGCTCTGCCTCTGCTGGCCAAACCTCATTTGCAGGGGTGGAGAAGCGGGGGGCGGGCGGGGGGAAAGGGGGTCAAACGGCGGTGGGACATCTGAAACCCTCGGCTGCTGGGAAAGCCGAGGAGAGGGAGGGGGAGGGGGCAGCGAGTGGGGAGAGCAGGGGAGCGAGGAGAAGGGAGCGCGATGCCTCTGCCTGGAGCTCGGGGGCTGCGGGTCCTTTCCTCGCCACCCGGGCCGCCGCAGCCTGCAGCCTCCGCCAGCGCCTCCAGCTTGGGCTAATTGCTGCGAAAGCGTCCTTGTGCTCGCAGCGCTGGTCACCGGAGCGAGCAGTATCCTCACGCTTTCCGAATTTTGCTGTCTTCCATTCTGAACCAATCCCCTCTGGGGAGCCCCTATCTCACTTGTTTTCCAGTATAGGATTTTTTATTTATTTTTTCCTTTTGGCAGTGAATTACTTGAGAGCCACCTGGAGCCTGGGGTTTGGCTGACTTTTTTTTCCCCCCCTCGCTCGCAGAAGCAGGGGAGGGCTGAGGGAGAAAACAGAAGATGCTGAGGATAAACCCTCCAAGGCAGTAGATTATAAACTGGTGGGAGCGAGCAAAGAAAAGGAAGACATAATTAGCTTCCTTTCCTCCTCTTCTGCCAGCTTCCAAGGAGGTCTCTGCTTTAATGAATCACTGATTTCTCGCTTCCTTTGCTGAAGTAAAAAGTTCACACTTTGGCCCTCTCTGACTTTTAAGCTCAGGGAGATTTATCACCACCCTTAAAAGTCGCCTCTCTCGGCGCAAATGAAATCAGGGACCGAAATGACCGATTTCTGATAGCTAACAAGGGTCGTTTACAGAATAACGCGTGCACTTCAAAGCGAACTCACTTTATTGAGATTGCAAAGATTTAACCATAGGATTTGGCCGAATATTCTGCTGTTTCCTAGGCAATTTCCTTTGCACTTTGCCATCAAGAGGTATTTTCTTTCTTCTGTCTTCAAATTTTAATGTTTAAAGGGCTCTATTTTACAATATAACTGTACCACCAGTCTCCCTCTCTTTTTCACATTCACCACCCTGAAACTCCTTCATTGCTAATAAACTTGCTCTTGTCTCAGGTACAGACAGAATCAAGTCCCTGGCTAGGCAGCCTTTGCCAAGGATTAAGAGGCACAAAGAAGGAGATACTGTGATAATCCGTTCCAATCTGAGTAAGAATTCCTAGAGAGTCTCTTTAAGAATTACTCTAAACTAGGGACAGCCTGACTGGAAGAAGTGACTGAAGATGTATTGGTATAAAGTATTTATGTTCTGTAAGGCAGTTGGACCTTTGTGTTATGTTGAAGCATGTGAAATTGCCAATATTTTATGGTTTTTGACCTTCAAAAGTGGCAGTTTCATATGGTTCAACCTAAGTTTTTAGGCAGCTATCCTAAGAGGGTGAATCACTTCAAGGTGAACTTGGGAGTTTGACCTCTGCAACGGTAATTCGGAGGGAACTAATCAGGCGAGCTTGTGTATATACTACAAACCAGAGTCCCTGCAATGTGCATTTGGTCTCAGTCTTCATTGAACACGAGAAAAGACAAAGACATTTAAAAACCTAGCTTTGGAAATGGGCTTTAGGAATATTGCCTAATTATGTTGTTTGGTGACTTGAAAAATGACTTTGCACCGTGCTCTTATAGTTTCCTGTGCATTCAGAGCCTTTGAAACAGAACATTTTAATACTAGAATCAGGATTTTAACTGCATTATTTATAAACCATTGCAATGCTTATTCAGAAGACTTTGACAATGTGGTGAACGCAGTAGATTTTTATATTTAAAGTAATTAGCTCTGATTTCTGTAGCTATTAATTGGAGAGTTAAGCAAATAAAGAGCATATGTCAAACAAGTCTGGTTCTTTCATTAAAGCATGGATATTTAAAAATAAACTCACAGTGCTAATTTCAATTTTCTAGTTCACAGTTTTATACCTGAGTTGAAAAATGCCTAAAAAAGAGTGTAGTGTTTCTAAGGAAATAGTTTCAGCCCAGTTGTTCAGCAGAATCCAAATGTTTGAATTGACAAGTAATTAAACCTACGTGGTTTTTTTGAAAATAAAAATATATTTGATGAAACCGTACAATAAAAATCCTGCCATGAAAAGTTACAAAACCCATGAAGTTATTATTTTGAGGTTTCTCTGCACTGGGCATCAACAGTATTGGTGCCAGCTTGAGATCCTTTCAATTCTTTTAACTCACAATAGACAACCCCCCACCCCAAACCTCGAAAGTAGTCTCTCTGTCTCTGTCTCTCTCTCTCTCACACATACACACTCTCTTGTCTCTCTTTCACACACACACACATCTACCGACTTTCTTCTCCAGTAGAAGAAGCCGTTCAGACATTTAAGTTAGAGGTTTTGTGTTTTTATTCTGTCCTAAATGGGAAAAATACATGTTTAAAACTTCCATATTAAAATCTGCTTGCAGCAGGTGCAGTGTTTAAAAGTTCTAGAGCCCTTTCGCCTCTCTTCTGTACAGCGTGATGACAGGAAGGGCATTTACAAAACAGCCCAAAGGAAAAGCTGACATAGCTTTTTAGATTATATCTCATTCTTCTTTCTCTTTTCTGTACAGCCTTTCTTTTATAGCACAGTTGAATCCCTAAATACTCCACTGCTTTGCATTGTCAGGTCACCTCTTAGGTTAGCCCGAGAAAGCCTGAGAAAAGTTCCACAGGAAAGATGCACTATTTAACGGAATTCAATCTCTCCCAATAGATTTGAATCACTAACATAAATGTATGAATGTAGATTATATCTCTGTAATGAGGCCTGAATCATTCTCAGTTACTTCAAAGGACTGAAATTCTACCTTCCTTTTTTAGCAGCAATAATCAGGTCTTAATGGATTCCTTTATTAATTGTTTCTCTGCAACGATTGAAAAGGACAGTACAAGCTTCAGATTAGAATGGTACCTACTAATTCTAAAAGGCAGATTTTCTCTTCTTTCCAACCTCTGGAAGGCATGCTTTATTTCTGTGCCCTAAACATATCCAGTAATGTTAGGCTAAATCTTTACTGGGGGAAATAGATGTGGCCTTTTGTTAAACACGATGTCTTGAGAAATTATTGAGGCTTTTAAAAGCAAGACTATGGCAGCAGCCATTGAAGAATCCTAAAACGTGGTTATTTGACCTTAGAGAAGCAGTTTGTGTATTTGCTTCCAGATCCTTCAGTAGCTATTCTCTTGAAGCAGTTTGTGTTTTAAGTGTGTATTTCCTGGATTCTTTATGTTGCCTGGCACTGTCTGTGGTTCACTTACAAGATGTGTGTTCTATTATGTGCGATGTTATTGGCAGTGTCAGTAAGCTGCTTTAAATAATACTAAGTCAGGTCAAAAGTCAGCCAGGCTGTTCTACAAAGTAGACATGTGCAGGCCTCATTTTTGAAGTTTGCCGTGCAGCCTTTATGAGTACGTACTCCAGCTCATTTTTTTCTTTGGGATACGGAAGACGCCAGTTTTAAGGCTTTGCTGGGGCTTGTGATCTTACCAGGATGCAGCTAGAGATGATGCTAATAGTCATAGTATCTGGGGGAAAATAAAATAGTGATATCTTATTGGCTTTTAACTAGGGGTTTCAAATGAAAGGAAAAGTGGTCTTACCTCATGGAGAGTAGTGTAATACTGCAGAGCCAATGGGACTCTTAGCAATAATTGAATCTAACTCATTCATTTCACAGGTGAATGAACAACTGATGCGCAAGTCACTCAGTGGTAGAACAGAGTTTGGAACTCAGGTACTAGGTTATGGGCTATTGTCCTAATATTTTGGTAACACCTGTCTTGTCTATTTTCTCTTTTCCCCTCTCTGCTCCTCTTCTCCTTATCATTGACCACTTATCACTCTAATGTCGGAGATGCCAGCGGGGAAATGATAAAAAGGGGTTAGGAGGCTTTACTTATGGAAAACCAATATTTCTTTGTTACAGTAGATTAGCCAGAGAAAAGTAATAAAATAGTGTTGAATTATTAAGCACCAGTTGACTAGCCAAATAAATATTGAGATTTATTTGGCAAAGGGGGCTATTTTATCAAAGCCTGTGAAATGAACACAATTGGAAAGCGATGTATATACATATTTCCAGAATATTCAAGGATATTTTTTTTAAATATATAATCTGAATTTATAAGTTATCCTCCAGAAAATTTATGGCAACTTCTAGAAAAGTAGATTTATAATTTGATTCTGCTTTCTGTATTCTACTATTAAGTTTCCATAAAGCAGTATGATATTTCAGAGCATAGGTATTAGCTTAAACAATTTTTTTCAAAGTTTGAAACTAATGTAAATTTCCTATTCCCTAGCTTTCAAACAGGCTTAATGATCTCTTATTGAGAAGGAAAAATGGCCAGGATGGTGAAAAGGACCTTTTGAAGGAAAAAATATTCTATATAAGGATGTTTAAATCATATAATAAATCACCCAAAATTCCTGGAAACTGAACTCTGCATCTTGGCACCAAACACAACAAACATATTTCCACAAAGCTGTTGTTTGTCTCCTTGCAGCTGATGGTAAACAGAACCTTCCCTTGACAAAGCTGTGAAGTCTCTGAAGAGTTCTGTTTGTTTTCTGTGTTCTCAGCTGTCCCTTTGTCGAAATGCGCCTCCTTTCACTTCAACCTCTCTAGGTTTCTTAGTCCTGTATCCTAGATCAAAATTTTAAACATTTGATCTCAGTCATTTATGTTTGTGAATTAACTGGCAGGCCGTAGTGTTTTCTTTAAAGTTGCAATGTTTTATAACAACAGACATTTGTAGTATCTTCATTTCTCCATCCATTCACTAATTGGTTTTTATTCGACTAATGTTTATTGATACCTATTGTGTGCTAGCTGGGCATTGTACATTTTGCAGGATTTTACCAATAAATGAGAGCAATTTCCCTTGCAAAGAGCATGAATGAATGAATGAATGAATGAACGAATGAATGATTTTAGGCACTTTATTATTGATGGACAAAACAGGGTTATCTTAGGACTCAGACAGCAAATGGAGAGATTGAGAAGAGAAAGAAGCGCCCCTGAAATTTCTTTCTGGTTGTTCTACTCCTTACAGGAAGAGCTGAAGGAAACCCAGAACTCTGTTCTCAGCTTCATGAAGGAGCAAGACTCGATCTTTGGCTGCTTTACGGCCCTGGCACAACCCCTACAGTTTCTCCTGCACTCTGGGGATTTTGGCTATGTCCTTTCTGCTAACTAAACCTGACTCGGTTTCTTTTCCTTCTGTTCTCAGACTCCTGGATGCACATTTTGCATTTTCTAGCTCATTATGTTAATTATTTCCCACTAAGAGTTCCCTAATCTATCTGCTGCTGCGTGCTTCCCATTAAAACATACATATCATCAAATATAATTTGACCTAACATCCGTTCTCCCTATTTGACAAATTTTTCTCTGATAAATAGACTTTGACAAAGATTTATTATCAATGAATTAGTATTCATAGAATACTACAAATTAGTATTAACAGAAATATTATTGTTTTGGAGGAATGCAATATGCACGGTGCTGGTTTTTCTTGGGTTGGTCCCCAGACCGATTTTCTGCCCTTTTCTTCTCAGCTCTGTTCTGACATCTGTGCATCACCAGTGTCCCTTGGACGGATGGATGACTTGCAGTTGGTTTTGGCAGCGGGAGAATGGGATCTTCAGAAGATTAGAGAACTTCTGGGTATTTCTTCCTCTCCTCTTTGTTTCAGTGTCACTTTTCTAGGAGTGGCTTGTGCCCCTCCAGATCCTCTGCTCCAGGGCTCCAGCTACCACCGGAGTTCCTACGATATTTCCTCCCCTCAGCCCTGAAGTGCAAGGAGTGGTAACAGTTCCTCTCTATTGCTGATCTGCATCATCCTTTGCTCTTTCCTTTCACATACATACACCTCTATAACTAGTAATTTTGTTCAAGTCTCTTCACATGAAGCAATGAGGGTAAATTTTGTGTCCTAGTCAGGACACCAACTACGGTATATATATTCTGATAACCAGCGTATAATAATATACATTTTGTATATATGCAAAACTCCACAGGGGAGTGTAATTTAATACAAAGTACCTTGGGGAGCATCTAGTGCTTGCTTGACGTGCTATATTCCTTGAGCTGTACGAAGGATAACGACATGTCATTTGCCCTCAAGAAGTGTAGGATCTAGTATTAAGTTTTGATTGATTATCGTGGAAGTTTTTTGATTTGGTGAATTATTTTGAAGTACAAAATTAAAGAGTAGAACATTTTGGTTACCAAACGTGCAATAGAACACTTTTACATAAATAAATTTGGAAAAGGAATTCAGTAAAGTAGAAATTGTGTTCATAAAAAGGATATGTATTTGTGGAAAGCTATAAAAAGCTCTATATTAAAATTAGCTTTCTTCTTTTTAGTTTGGTATGAAAATTTAACTGTTTCCTAATTTAAATCTTTACTAATCTTTAAAAATCATTAATTTTTTGTGAGTAAATTTGTTGTACTAACTGACCTTTGCTTATAGTTTAGTAAAGAAAGGAAGGAGGGGAATTAACAGTATTATTTTCTGGCCTACTTTGTTTTTATATAAAAACAAATCTTTAAGAACAGAGATGTAGGCAGGCTTGAAATATACAGTTGGGCATAAAAGCTGGTTATGGTACCAAAACTCCCCAAATTAAATACATATACAGATAATTTTGTGGGCTGACCACCTTTCAGACAATTCCACAAGTTTGACAGAAGTATAATTTCTTATAGAAATCAATATAGCCTAGAATATATGGAGCTCAGATCAAGGATTTCAGTTTTATCCTCTCACTCTTATCACCCTGAACAATGACAAAGCTTTATAGCTGGAAAAGACTTTTAACTTCCTTAGTTCTTTATAGGTGAAAAAAGAAGAAGAGAAAAGGCCTGGGAAGATGAAGCAAGCTGTTCAGGATGACAGTGATGAGCCAGTAGGTATGCACTAAAATAGCAAATTGCAAGAATTTCAGCTTTCACATACTTAATGGATGTAATCTCCTTGCAAGAACAACAGTGGCCCCTGCTGAGGCTGTGGGACAGGGAGGGAGAAAAGGAACATTTCAGAATCTCCAGGGCATTTAGCATGCTGTTTGGAGAATTCTCAGGGTTTATTCCAATGCGTGCCTTTAGAAGAGCAAGTCCCTGTGGTTAACATATGAAGTTACCCCCGAATTAGGAGAGCATCTACATAAATCCTAGCTAACGGGTAAAGAGATTGTTCTTGGAATAATAGTTCAAAATATGTCATTTTAAAATTAATCAAGAATCTATAAGGGCTTCTTCTTGTCTCTGCCATTCTGGCTTTTATGTTCCTATTTCAGTTATCAGTGGAGGTTTGGATATTTTGGTTTGATATATTTAAATTTTATGGGCAGAGAGAAAAAGGACTTAGAAATATTTCTTTGGCTAACTTGTGAGAAAGAAATATTATTTTGTCTTTAAGCAAAATTATACTCATTTGTGCATGGATTAGGGTATGCTCTTCCTACTTTATAGCATTACATTTTCTGGATTTATGTATTTATCTGGCATCGTTTTTACTGTTTTACCTATATTTGCCATGGTTAAAAAATAGGAAAATATATGTGAGAAATATTTTAATCTCATATTTTCTGCAATTAGAAACTTAATTGTGGGAAATCACCTTACCCATTCCCTCATTCCTATCATCACACACACACACACACACACACACACACACACACCTTTAAGCACTTCTTGTTAGCTGTCTAGTTTTGTTTTGAATTACTGAAAAATAAAGCCTGTCAGATCATTTGGAATTGATTGAAAAATAATTTTTTTAACTCCAAAGCTTGAATTAGGAAGATGGCCAAAAATTACAGTGGCTTTTATTCCAGTTTTATTGAGAAATAATTGACACGCATCTCTGTATAAATTTAAGATGTACAGCATGATGATTTGATCTACATATATTGTGAAATGATTACCACAACAGGTTTAGTTAACATCCATAATATCATATAGATAAAACAAAAAGAAAAGAAAAAGAAAAAAAATTTCTCCTTGGGATGAGAACTCTTAGGATCTACTCTCTTATCAACTTCCCTGTATATTATACAGTGTTAGCTATAGTCATCATGTTGTGCATTACATCCCTACTACTTATTTATTTTGTAAACCTTTTGACCACCTTCCTCCAAATACATAAACAACTTTTGCACTAGTTCAGTATTCACCTATAACAGATTTTTGTTATTTATACAAATTAGTACTGGATGCTCTCTGTTTTAGAGGTCAACTTCTAGATTGACAGAAATAAAACTAGCAAAAGAATTGCTTAGTGGAACAGAGAAAGTAGTCTATTGTAATTGGAAGGCAACTATGAACATTTGGTTTATCAAAGAAAGTTAAATGTTACAGTAATAGAAACTGTAGACAAACTGTGAGTTCTTTGTCATCAATGAATAAGATAGCGGAGGAAGTAGAAAGGAGTATTGACCTTAGAAGTACACGTTGAAGTCCAGGGAGGTGGAGTAAAACCTGCCCAAATGGCAGGATTCCCACACAATCCTGTGAATAGAAAAACACTGGGTACGCAGATTGAGTACTTTGAACCTCAGAAATGCCAGTTAGCAAAGTTTGGGGGTATCTGTTGGGAGGATCCAAGGGGTAACAGCAGTGGTACTTTGTAATGACGTCTTTTTGTAGTTTTCCTTTTTAGATGCCTCATTTTATTATTTCTTCCAGAAAGTTCAGGGTTCTGAACGTAGGCTCAAATGAAAGCATGTCCTCTGCTTCTTTATTCCTTTTCTAAATGCAGACATTTGTTCTGCACAACTGCTTCTTCTGCTTCATTATTGATATTGCAGCAGTAACAGTAAAGAGAGCCTTTTCCCGTAACTTGGGGGCTGTGCTTTATGTGTTAAGTTGCCCTTCTCCTTTTATCCCTTGGGGGCAGAGACCTGACTCCTGAGCTAATTTTGTGCCAAGATAAAAAAGAATTTGGTTATTTTGCTTAGGAATTGAAGGCTGATGGCTGCACATAGATTCTACATAATTAGTGGAGAAAAAAAATTTCAAACTATTTGAGGACATTCCCAGTGAGCAACTGGAACTTCCTTTGGTGAGGATTCTTAACACAAGACCCCAATCTGACCATTAAAACCTGAGGCATGACGCCAAATCATTTTTTCAGAGAACAAAGGGGGCCATGGGGGTAAAAAATCCCTATTTATTCACTGCTTAAGAGTTAGAATTTAGGTAACAAACGGTTGCCATTTTCAACTTTGCTTTTGTATTTTGAGTTTGTCAGATGAATTTTTGTTAATGTACTTTTAAATTAAGTAAACTTTAAATTAGAGCAAACATGGAACACCTAAGGGCAGGATCTCCCATTATCAAAATCCAAAATAAAATTGACTGTGATGTTAAAAAAATGTATAACTAAGCAAAGCCAGTGGGAAAAAGTGACTAGTTTATCTTTTGGTAAATAAGCAAGGGAAATGAAATACAGCAAGGAAGCCACATATTTGGTAAAGAGAGAAACCTCAGATTTTTTTTAATAAAGCAATTTTCAGATTTAGCAGTATAAAGTATAATTAGTTTGGGTACGTAAGAACATTTTATTGATAAACACTACCATTTTAGGCCTACTGAAAATACACAAGGCTATATCCACATGACAGCAGATAGATGTTTTAGGAAGAAATTAATTGCTGTATAAAGTTTTGGGAGCCAGTTTCATTTACATCATTTTTTGTCTTGAAGATATTTGCTTCTGTCACTTGGAAGGAATCCTTTTCTTCCTGTTTGAATTGTCTTTATTACCAAGTAGATTTTCCAAAGCTATTCTGCTGAGTGACTATTAGGGAAAATTGGAAATCTGTGCCTGACATTATGTTGGTAAATGGAGAAAGAAAAAGCTCTGTACCCTCTAACTTCCATCAGGAAACAGCAGAATCTGGAAGTAAATTACTATTAAGAAGGGATGAAGGGAAGGTGAAATATTTTGTCACACAGGCTCTTCCCTCCTAGGGCCCAGTGATGGGGGATGGAGAGAGCCCAGCCACTTTGCTGGCATGCAGATGGAGGGGGTTCTGATCCGCATCCCTGCCTTTCATCAAAGCAGCTCTAAGACCAAGAGCCTGAGCCTTGGCACTTTCCTCTTTTGGTGGAGAGAAGTAGACGAGGGACTGTTCTCAATTCTAAAGGTGTGTAAGGTTCAGTGGAGGAGGCTGGAAGCTTAGGTAGGAGCGTGACAGGAGGGAGTGGTTGCTCCTTTGGTGCACATTTTTTAAAAGCAAAACCACTTTAAGAACCCTAACATAAGTCATCACTCTTCTCTTGTAATGTTTTACTTTCAGCACTATTGTATGGATATTATCAAAGTTAGTAATAGTAACATGCTTTTGTTTAAACGGGAGAGAATCTTTTATAGAATGAGAAAGTAATGTGTTTGAAACTGGGCAATACATGGGAACTCAAATCAGTCTTTGCCTCAGCAGATGTTGTGTATGCTATGTGCTGTTGAATATTATTTTGGGTTTATTTTCTGACAGAGGTGTATTTCTTGGAACTGTCTCTTATAGGAAAATATGCAGTTTCTCAGCCTTCACTTTCTATACTTGCACATTGCTGGAGACTCTGCCCAAGTCTGTCCAGATGCAAGTTAGATGTAGAATGGCAAATGCTTGTTAATCTGTGTTTTAATTATCTCTTCTAATAGTATCGTCTACAGTTTTTCACGTTGCGGGGGGGCGGGGGGGGAAGAATAACTCAGAATATTTGTCAGGCTTTTGTATATTATTATATTTATAAGTGTAATCATTATAATTATTACATTTGCAGGTGAATAGGAAAAGAGTGAAGGGCACTAGCCCTGGAAGTTAGGAAATCTAGATTATATTTCTAGTTCTAACACTAATAATTTTGAGGCCTGGGACTAATATTTAGGTTAAAGAGTAGATACCCTTTGGCTCTAAAATTCTCTAACATGTGAGACCCAGAATAATGAAGGATGTATTTTACCAGTACTGCATGTGGCACTAGTAGGAACAAATAGCATTTAACATTGAGAGTCTGATCTTGTCACTTGAATTATTTGTGGAATCATGGAATGATAGAATTGAATGCCCATTTACTATCATACTCTATTTTCATTTTTCTCCCTACAGTTGCACAGGAGGCAACTATGGTCCAGAAAGGAAAAATTACTTGCCCAAGATTATCCAGCTAATTAGTGACAGAACCTGTAGAAACTGTGTGCCCCAACTTTCCAACATTCTTTTCTCTATACCCATCTTTTGAAGCAAATGGAATGTAAAATTTTTGGTTTTAGAAAGATAATAAGTAATAGAGTGAGAAATGTAGTGAGTAAATGCAAATGTAGATAAAGGGGAACTCTGACTAAATGGATTTTTAAAAAAAATCTTATACAAGTTACTATAAAAAAGACTTTGGCATTAATGTAGCTACTTAGGATGGGAAGGGGTTGGAAGTCAAGTCCATGGTACTTGATTAAAGATAACAAATCAAGAGTAACCATAGGTGACCCTGATGGGATAAGACAATTCTGTTTGATTACTTATTTATAATTACATTTTAGAGTCCTCAGTGGTACTGAAATAATCTACAGTTGAACGTTCTCAGCCAATAGAAATTAATTGAAAAGAAATTATCAAAACACTACATGAATGAGCAGAAAAATGATGAACTCTTTTTTTTTTAATTTTGTTTTATTTTTTAACGTCTTTATTGGAGTATAATTGCTTTACAATGGTGTGTTAGTTTCTGCTTCATAACAAAGTGAATCAGCTATATGTATACATACAACCCCATGTCCCTCCCTCTTGCATCTCCCTCCCATCTTCCCTATCCCACCCCTCTAGGTGGTCATGAAGCACCGAGCTGATCTCCCTGTGCTATGCAGCTGCTTCACACTTGCTATCTGTTTTACGTTTGGTAGTGTATATATGTCCATGCCACTCTCTCGCTTTGTCACACCTTCCCCTTCCCCCCTCCCCATATCTTCAAGTCCATTGTCTAGTAGGTCTGTGTCTTTATTCCCGTCTTACCCCGTCTTACCCCTAGTTTCTTCATGACCTTTTTTTTGTCTTCTTAGATTCCATATATATGTGTTAGCATACAATATTTGTTTTTCTCTTTCTGACTTACTTCACTCTGTATGACAGACTCTAGGTCCATCCACCTCACTACAAATAACTCAATTTCATTTCCTTTTATGGCTGAGTAATATTCCATTGTATATATGCGCCACATCTTCTTTATCCATTCATCTGTTGATGGACACTTAGGTTGCTTCCATCTCCGGGCTATTGTAAATAGAGCTGCAATGAACATTTTGGTACATGACTCTTTTTGAATTATGGTTTTCTCAGGGTATATGCCCGGTAGTGGGATTGCTGGGTCGTATGGTAGTTCTATTTTTAGTTTTTTAAGGAACCTCCATACTGTTCTCCATAGTGGCTGTATCCATTTACATTCCCACCAGCAGCGCAAGAGTGTTCCCTTTTCTCCATATTCTCTGCAGCATTTGTTGTTTCTAGATTTTTTGATGATGGCCATTCTGACCGGTGTGAGATGATATCTCATTGTAGTTTTGATTTGCATTTCTCTAATGATTAATGATTTTGAGCATTCTTTCATGTGTTTGTTGGCATATCTTCTTTGGAGAAATGTCTATTTAGGTCTTCTGCCCAATTTTGGGTTGGGTTGTTTGTTTTTTTCATATTGAGCTGCATGAGCTGCTTTTAAATTTTAGACATTAATCCTTTGTCAGTTGCTTCATTTGCAAATATTTTCTCCCATTCTGAGGGTTGTCTTTTGGTCTTGTTTATGTTTTGGTCTTGTTTATGGTTTCCTTTGCTGTGCAAAAGCTTTGAAGTTTCATTAGGTCCCATTTGTTTACTTTTGTTTTTATTTCCATTTCTCTAGGAGGTGGGTCCAAAAGGATCTTGCTGTGATTTGTGTCATAGAGTATTCTGCCTATGTTTTCCTCTAAGAGTTTGATAGTTTCTGGCCTTATATTTAGGACTTTAATCCATTTTGAGCTTATTTTTGTGTATGGTGTTAGGGAGTGTTCTAATTTTCATTCTTTTACATGTAGCTGTCCAGTTTTCCAAACACCACTTATTGAAGAGGCTGTCCTCTCTCCACTGTACATTCCTGCCTCCTTTATCAAAGATAAGGTGACCATATGTGCGTGGGTTTATCTCTGGGCTTTCTATCCTGTTCCATTGATCTATATTTCTGTTTTTGTGCCAGTACCATACTGTCCTGATTACTGTAGCTTTGTAGTATAGTCTGAAGTCTGGGCGCCTGATTCCTCCAGCTCCGTTTTTCATTCTCAAGATTGCTTTGGCTATTCGGGGTCTTTTGTGTTTCCATACAAATTGTGAAATTTTTTGTTCTAGTTCTGTGAAAAATGCCAGTGCTAGTTTGATTGGGATTGCTTTGGGTAGTAGAGTCATTTTCACAATGTTGATTCTTCCAATCCAAGAACATGGTAGATCTCTCCATCTATTTGTATCATCTTTAATTTCTTTCATCAGTGTCTTATAATTTTCTGCATACAGGTCTTTTTTCTCCTTAGGTAGGTTTATTCCTAGATATTTTATTCTTTTTGTTGCAATGGTAAATGGGAGTGTTTCCTTAATTTCTCTTTCAGATTTTTCATCTTTAATGCATAGGAATGCAAGAGATTTCTGTGCATTAATTTTGTATCCTGCTACTTTTCCAAATTCATTGATTAACTCTAGTAATTTTCTGGTGGCATCTTTGGGATTCTCTGTGTATAGTATCATGTCATCTGCAAACAGTGACAGCTTTACTTCTCCTTTTCTGACTTGGATTCCTTTTATTTCTTTTTCTTCTCTGATTGCTGTGGGTAAAACTTCCAAATCTATGTTATGAATAAGAGTGGTGAGAGTGGGCAACCTTGTCTTGTTCCTGTCTTAGTGGAAATGCTTTCAGTTTTTCACCATTGAGGATGATGTTGGCTGTGGGTTTGTCATATATGACCTTTATTATGTTGAGGAATGTTCCCTCTGTGCCTACTTTCTGTAGGGTTTTTATCATAAATGGGTGTGGAATTTTGTCAAAAGTTTTCTCTGCATCTATTGAGATGATCATATGGGTTTTCTCCTTCAATTTGTTAATATGGTGTATCATGTTGATTAATTTGCATATATTGAAGAATCCTTGCATTCCTGGGATAAACCCCACTTGATCATGGTGTATGATCCTTTTAATGTGCTGTTGGATTCTGTTTGCTAGTATTTTGTTGAGGATTTTTGCATTTATGTTCATCAGTGATATTGGCCTGTAGTTTTCTTTCTTTGTGACATCTTTGGTTTTGGTATCAGGGTGATGGTGGCCTTGTAGAATGAGTTTGAGATTGTTCCTCTCTCTGCTATATTTTGGAAGAGTTTGAGAAGGATAGCTGTTAGCTCTTCTCTAAATGTTTAATAGAATTCGCCTGTGAAGGCATCTGGTCCTGGGCTCTTGTTTGTTTGTTGGAAGATTTTTAATCACAGTTTCAATTTCAGTGTTTGTGATTGGTCTGTTCATATTTTCTATTTCTTCCTGATTCAGTCTTGGCAGTTTGTGCATTTCTAAGAATTTGTCCATTTCTTCCAGATTGTCCATTGGACCGGGGCACAAACCCTCGTCCCCTGCATTGGCAGGCAGACTCCCAACCACTGCGCCACCAGGGAAGCCCTGGAAGATTTTTAATCACAGTCTGAATTTCAGTGCTTGTGATTGGTCTCTTCATATTTTATATTTCTTCTTGGTTCAGTCTTGGCAGATTGTGCATTTCTAAGAATTTGTCCGTTTCTTCCAGGTTGTCCATTTTATTGGCATAGAGTTGCTTGTAGTAATCTCTCATGATCTTTTGTATTTCTGCAGTGTCAGTTGTTACTTCTACTTTTTCATTTTTAATTCTATTGATTTGAGTCTTCTCCCTTTTTTCTTGATGAGTCTGGCTAATAGTTTATCAATTTTGTTTATCTTCTCAAAGAACCAGCTTCTAGTTTTATTGATCTTTGCTATTATTTCCTTCATTTCTTTTTCATTTATTTTTGGTCTGATCTTTATGATTTCTTTCCTTCTGCTCACTTTGGGGTTTTTTTGGTTCTACTTTCTCTAATTGCTTTAGTTGCAAGGTTAGATTGTTTATTCGAGATGTTTCCTGTTTCTTAAGGTAGGATTGTCTTGCTATAAACTTCCCTCTTAGAACTGCTTTTGCTGCATCCCATAGGTTTTGATGAACTCTTTTATCAGGTGATTTCTAGGAATTTGCCCCAAGAAAATAATCTTTGGCCTTCCCTGTCATCTGTGGAAAGATGACTTAAGTTTTAGTACCTATCTCACTATTGCACTAACTCGACTTCAACCTTGCATATTTTGGTCCTGTCTCCTCTAGGATACTTCTTTAAACACAGAAGTTTTCTTTTATCATCACTTTGTGGTCTTTGTTTCTAATATGCTTTTGTTTTGCTTTATTTATTTTGAGAAAACTTAGACTTTTAGTAAAATCTTAGTCTAATGATTTCTCTTTATCCATATATTTTCTCAGTATGATTCTATACTACTCTGGGTACTTTCCCCTTAGAATGCTCTCCTTATTTCTTATATATCCATGCTTAGGGGGTTCATACATTGAATTCTTAATCAACACTAATCTCACTTCCAGTTAAGTGGTTCTTCCATTAGCTGGAAATAAAACTGATTTTCACTTTATGAATTTCCCAGTCCCATTTTCATAAATTTATCTAGTAATTAATTTTAACAGCACCACATTGCACAATTCTGGGGTCCATCATTCCTGTGTTAGTCTATGTGAAAAATGTCTCCTGGTATTTTGCAGTGCATTCGCAATGCTGAGATTTATGTAGCAGACACTACTGGCTGCCAATCCAAGAACTATTGCCAGCCTTTCTCTTTGTGACATAGTTGCTAATTTATTTGGTAAATCCACCCTTCTCTTCAGGGCCATATAACTCACTATATACTATTGTTTTTGTTGGTGATTGGTTTTAGGATGGGCATGTGACATAGTTCTGGAATAAGGGAAGACTTCTGGCAACCTTACTGGTAAATAAAGAGATGCCTTTTTTCATATGCCAGCCATTGTCTTATGTAGATGAGGTCTCTGGAACAATGGCAATTTGTTTCTATGAAGGGAGGTTTAGACTACAGTAAGCAGCCATCTGTGGTGACTGAAACTCTGATGGAAAACCACAGGCTTTCTAGTCTGAAACACCGAAATACAGAGTGATGACCTTAACCATTGGAAAGTGAAGGTCAGTTCTGGAAAGTGAAGAGTCAGAAAATTGTAGTCCCAAGTTTTCTTTACAAGCTCTGCCTAATTATCTGGCTAACTACTGAAACATGCATGTGTGGAACAGAACCTAGCTAAAGATAAAATAACTGAGCTGAGATCTGAGCTACTGAAGAATTTGTACTTTGAATCCAATCAAATTAATTAGCCAGAGAAATATAAAAGAATCCACAAGATATCATTTCCAATGTCCAGTATATAACCCCAAATCGCTCAACATATGAAAAATCAGGAAAATATGACCCTTTCTCAAGAGAAAGGACAATTAGCAGATACCAATACCAAGATAACCCAAATGTTGAAATTAGCATCGAAGGACTTTAAGGAGTTACTCGATGAGGCAAATTAAGGTAAAGAAAAATATGCTCACAATGACTAAAAAGGTAAGAAATCAAATCATAGAGATAAAAACATTCAAAAGGAAAAACAAATAGAAATTCTGGAGCTGAAAAATACAACATCCTCAATAAAAATGTCACCTAATAATATAATGGATATTTAAAGGAAAATAATCAGTGAGACTCAACTGGGTGAAGGCAGTTATCTAAAGAATATAGAGAAAAAGATTTTAAAAACATAAAAGAGACTCTGGGGCTTATAGAATAATATTATTAGTTCTAATATACGTGTAATTGGTACCCCTAAGGAGAGAAAGGAGAAAATATGGCAAGAAGAAGGAGGAGGCAGATGAGGAGGAGGGAGAAATAGTGGCTGAAATTGTGAAAGACAAAAATTTACAGATTCACAGCAGCTCAGTGACTTATATGAACAGTATCCCTAGATCTCTTAAGTAGATTGAATTATTATAGAAAATTTTATCATGGAATAAACTGCAGGCCCAGAGGGTTTCACTGATAAATTCTAAGAAACATTAGTGAAGAAGTAACCCAATATTACACTAAACATTTCATGAAAAAGAGGAAAAATTTCTCCCAAATTATGATGAGACTAGTAGAAAGTCTGAGTAAGGCACTGCAAGGGAAAAAAAAGAAGAAAGAAACTAATGAACAATATCCCTTGTGAATATAGACGATGTATATATGCTAATAACAAAGTATTAGCATAACAAAACATTAACATAAAAAGCACATTAAATCTTGACTAAGCAGTTTATCTTAAGAATGCCCATTTTAACATTTAAAATCTATTTTATTAACTATATTAACAAATTACTATATTAACAAAATAAAACTTATTTCAATAAATGCAGAGAAAACATTAGAGAAAATTCATCACCAATTTATGGTAAACATTCCCAGCAAACTAGGAATAAAAGGGGATTTCCTTAATCTGATAGAGGACACATGTAAAAATATACAGCTAATATCATACACATTGGCAAAATATTGAACATTTTCTCCCAAATATTGTAACAAGGCAAAAATACCCACAGTCACCCTTTGTATTCAATATTGGTTGGAAGTCCTAGTCATTGGAATAAGACAAGGAATAAAAATTTTAAGATGTAAGATCAGATAGGAAGAAATAAAATTGCCTTTAATTCACAAATGATATGATTATTTGTATAGAATATTCTAAGGAATCTACAAAAAATAACAGATATAATAGTTAAATTTGAGAGTGATGCAGGATACAAGCCTGATAGGGCTTGTGTTTTTTTACACAAACAACAGAAAAAAACAACCTATTGTACTTTTACATACTAGCAGTAAACAGTTGGAAAATAAAACATTAAAAAACTGCATTTGCAATCATGTCACAATACACATAATACTTAAGGATGAATTAAACAGTAAATGTTTGAGATCTCTGCACTGAAAACAACAAAACATTGTTGAGAGAAATTAAGAAGACCTATATAAAGAGATACCCCATGTTCATGAATTGGAAGACTCAGTATTTTTAAGATGTTAATTCTCACAAAATTGATGTATAGATTCAATGCAATCCCAACCATAATCTTAGCATATTTATTTGTAAAATCTACAGATGATTCTGAAATATATATAGCAATGCAAAACAATTTAAAATACTTAAGGCACTCTTCAAGAAGAACAAAACTGGATGACTTAAAGCCTTACTATAATTCTGCATATCAAGACAGCATGGGACAGAGAAAGAGACTGATAATGGAACAGAGTAGAAATCTCAGAAATAGACCCATATTGGTATGGTGATTTGATTTTCAGCAAAGTGACTTAAGCAATCCAGTGGTAAAGGAAAATATTTTCAACAAATGATGTAATAGCTGGGTGTCCAGATTAAAAATAAAAAAGAAACTTAGTTGAGATTGAGGGTTTGGAACCAGCGTGTAAGCTGTTTAGAAGTTACCACTCCATCCTAACAACAAGTAAAAAGCTGAACAAACTGAAAAATCAACAATTCTTCTTAGATCTGTTAGAGATTCCGAGGTCACAGTCCAAACCACTACCCCAAATATTGAAGAGACAGACAGGTAGATAGAGAGTCACAATTTATGGAAGCAGAAATCCATCAGCAGAAATCTCCACAGGAACAAGTGCCAGGGTAGAAAAATGTAAACAGTAATTGGCAAATTGCTGGATGATCAGTGTGTATGACTTTGAGAGTTAAAAACTCCATGGGGACCCAGTCATAGGAGTGCTCCCACACTTCTGGAAGGAGTTTTACTTCCAGAAGCTCTACCAGATCCTCAGAGTAAATTTTGGAGAAAAATCTTATGCTTCTGCAAGGAGAGGAAAAAGGAACCATTTTGAAATATGCCAGAGCATTCTGGTCTTCTTAATGAGGACTTCTCAGGAAAAACTATTTTATCAGAGCCTAACCTTCTGGGTTTTATCAGAACCTAATCTACCCAGGGGAAAGGAAATATCCAACTCTGGCCAGCTCTAGCCTTCCAGGTAGGAGAAGGGAAATACCCAAATCAGTTTTTCTCTAGCCCTTCTGTCCCACCTAGGGTCAGAGGGATGTAGAATTTAGAAGTAATGATGAAGCTCACAGTACAGCAGAGAGATTCACCAAAAGACTGAGACATAATCATAGAATGCTTCTTCTCCCCTCCACACACAGAGGGAACTTCCAAATTTTGATAAAGAACAATTACCAAAAGCCTATAGCTAACATCATTCTTAATGATCAGAAACTTGAAGTTTTCTCATTAAGATCAGGAACAAGGGAAGAATGTCCCCTATTACCTCCTGCTTTTCAACATTGTACTATCAGTCCTAGCTAGTATAATAAGACAGATAAAATAAAATAAAATACATACAGATTAAGAAGGAAGAAATAAAACTGTCTTTGTTTGCAGATGACAATTGTCTATGTAGAAAATCTGAAGGAAAAAAAATCAACGACAACAAAAAAATCACCTCATGGAGATTATAAACATTTATAGCAAGGTTGCAGGATAAAAGATTAATATACAGAAGTCAGTTGCTTTCCCATATACCAGTAATGAACAAGTGAAATTTGAAATTAAAAGCACATTTATATAAGCATCCCCCAAATAAAATACTTAGCTATAAGTCTAACAAAATATGTACAACATCTGTGTGAGGAAATCTACAAAATGATGCTGAATGAAATCAAAGAAAAACTTAATAAATGGAGAAATATTCCATGTTCATGGATAGAAAGACTCAACATTGTCAAGATGGCAGTTTCCCCCACTTGATCTACAGATTCCATGCAAGTTCAATCAAAATCTGAGCAAGCTATTTTTTGGTTACTAACAAGTAGTTGTAAAGTTTATATTTACATAAAGAGGCAAAAGACCCAGAAGAGCCAACACAATATTGAAGGATAAAACAAAGTTGGAGGACTGACACTACCTGACTTCAGGAATTTTTATAAAGCTACCAGTAATCAAGACAGTGTAGTATCGGTGAAAGAATAGATAATATATCAGTGGAACAACCCAGAAATAGACCCACATAAAATAAATATAGTCAACTAATCTTTGACAAATAAGCAAAGACAGTAAAATGGAGCAAAGATAGTCTTTTTAACAAATGGTGCTGGAATAGCTGGACAGCCGCATGCCAAAAAGTTAATCTAGATATAGACCTCACACCTTCCCCCAAATTAACTCAAAATGAATCATAGACCTAAATGTAAAACACAAAGCTATAAAACTCCTAGAAGATAACATAGGAGGAAACTTAGATGACCTTGGGTATCGCAGTGACTTTTTAGAAACAGCACCAAAGGCATGATCCATGAAAATAAACTATAGATAAGCTGGACTTGATGAAAATTATAAACTTCTGCTCTGCAAAAGACAATGTCAAGAGAATGAGTAGGTAAGTACAGACTTTGCAAAAATATTTGCAAAAGACATATGATTAAGTACTGTTATACAAAATATACAAAGAACTCTTAAAACTCAACAATAAGAACATGAACAATCTGTTTTAAAAATGGGCAAAAGACTCTAACAGACACCTCACCAAAGAAGATATAACAGAGAGCAAGTAAAATATAGAGAGTTGTTCAATATCATATGTTACTAGTAAATTGCAAATTAAAATCCAGAATGCTAACAAATTCCAGAATGCTAACAATACCAAATGCTGATGAGGATGTGAAGCAATAGGAACTCTCATTCATTGCTGATAGGCACACAAAATGATACAGCCACTTTGGAAGACATTTTGGCAGTTTCTAACAAAACTGACTCTATTCTTAACATATAATCCAACAGTCATGCTCCTTAGTATTTACTCAAAGCAATTGAAAACTCATGTCCACACAAAAACCTGCTCATGGATGTTTATGGCAGCTTTGTTCATAACTACCAAAACTTTGGAGCAACCAAGTTATACTTCAGTAGTAAGTGGATAAATATACTGTGGTACATCTAGACAATGGCATATTATTCATCACTAAAAAGAAGTGATCTAAATCAAGCCATGAAAAAACATGGAAGAACCTTAAATGCATATTCCTAAGTGAAAGAAGCCAATCCAAAATGGCTACATACTGTATGATTCCAACTATATGACACCTTGGAAAAGGCAAAACTATGGAGACAGTAAAAAAATTAGTGGTAACCAGGCTTTAGCAGGAGGGAGAGATGAATAGGCAGAGCACAGAGGATATTTATGGTAGTACTGTACAGTACTGTAATGGTGGGCATATGTCATACATTTTTCAGATGCCGTAGAATGTACAACACCAAGAGGGAACCCTAATGTTAGCTATGAAGTGTGGATGATAATAATGTGTCAATGTAGATTCATGGATTGTAATAAAAGTACTCTGGTGCAAGATATTGATAGTAGTAGGAGGTTATGCATATGTGGGGATAGGTTGTAAAATGGAATTATTGAGAAATGCAGACTCATGCATTCAGTCTTTTGACCCCTCACTCAGTCACCAAAAATGGGCCTTGGTCCTGGAATTCTTCCTTACCAACCAGTAAAAGGCCCACACAGCCCTTGCAGGGCTTATAGCTTTCTGTGGAACTATCTTTCCATTTCAGGAGCAATGAGTGTTCCTTTATTCTGCTTAAGCGTAGGAGTCAGTTGCCCTCAGGTATTCCCCCAACTTTCAGTATTTCATATTCCACAGGGAGGGGTCAGGGTTTCTTCCACCAAGGCTAGAGAAGGATGTGAGCAAGCAAACTGTTCTACCAGGAGAGACCTGTTGGCTATAGGATACCCACACCAAATATTGAAACTGATCTTACTCTGTCTTTTCTCTATTTAAATAAAGTATCATTCTATCCAGTGCTTGGCTGTATTGTGTTTCCCTTGGTGACTCTGATACAAAGATGCAACGGGCAGAAGTGTTTGCAGTCTTGACCTGTGATTGGTAATTGGTGGTACAGAGTACTTTGACCAACAGGAACTCTCTGTACTTTCTGCTCAGTTTTGCTGTGAACCTAAAACTGGTCTAAAAAATAAAATGTATTACTTTAAAAAAGCAGCTTAATCTCTGCCTCACCCTACACACAATAATTAATTGAAGATGGATTATTGACCTAAATGCAAAAGCTTAAATCATCAAACTTTTAGAAACAATATATAAGAATTTTCTCATTATGTGTGTATAAGCAAAAGGCAAAAGTTTCTAAGGTTAAAGAAAGCAGTAACTATAAAATTGACACATTATACTTTATCAAAAGTTAAAAATTATGCTTATCAAAATACACAATTAAGGAAATGAATAGTCAAACCACAGATGGGGAGAAAATATACACAAACGTATGTCTGACAAAGTGGTGTCTAGGATATACAAAGAAAATCTGTAACTCAATAAGCAGAAAAGGAAACAGCACAATTAAAAATCAGCAAAATATTCTAATAGACATTTTACCAAAAAAGATATACGAAAGGACAGTAAGCACATGAAAAGGTGTTCAACATCGTCAGGCATCAGTAAGATAAAAATTAAACCTGATTTCTGAAATTTACTGTGAAATGTATCAGAAATAGGATAGCTGATTGGCTAGATGGAATGAGGAAAGAGATGGAGACATGTGATAAAGCAAGTAAAGTAAAATATTAATGGACAAATGTAGGTGATGAGTACTGAATGTTTACTGCAAAATTCTTACCACTTTGTTGTATGTTAAAATTTTTCATAATGAAACCTTGGAAAATGTAAGGACCAAAAAATGCAATGATAAGAATTGAACATAAAAAATCATTTTCATTCAATTATAAGATCCAAAGTGATCTGGAATATGTAAATTATACATTTTATTTAAATGTGATAAATGCTATGAAAGAATAAAGCAGGAAAGAATATAGGGATTGGGATGTGAAAGGTGATTAACAATTTTAAATAGGGTTGTTATAGAGTTCATTCTGAACACTTGATCTGTCTTAAGTTAAAAAGAATTACTCTTGGGCTTCCCTGGTGGCGCAGTGGTTGGGGGTCCGCCTGCCAATGCAGGGGATACGGGTTCGTGCCCCGGTCCGGGAGGATCCCGCGTGCCGC
>NW_006788722.1:3544883-3545991 GCF_000442215.2 Lipotes vexillifer | reverse complement strand
CACGTGGGATCTTCCCGGACCGGGGCACGAACCCGCGTCCCCCGCATCGGCAGGTGGACTCTCGACCACTGCGCCACCAGGGAAGCCCGATTCTTTTATGGAACTGTGAAGTAGGCAAGTCTTTTAAACGCAAAAGAGCTCAATTTCCCAGATTTTCCCACCCCGCCATGACTTCTTACCAGGTGTGGGGTATTTTAAGCTGTTGTAAGCACCCTTTTGGTCAGACTTTTCATTTCTGGTAATGACCGTATTTATACAAATTTCTGTCACAATTCATGGTCTAAGAGAAGATCTCTTTTAAACCCAGGCTTCGGCATTTTTATAGCGTTTCCATCCAGAGCAGGCACAGTGCCGGGCTCAGTGGGCACACCCTCACGGTGCTGATGTTCCAGGGGTGGCAGATAATGCACAAATGAGTAGGATGTGATTTCAGGCCGAGCTAAGTGCAGCAAAGGAAGTCGAACAGGGGAAGCCATCAGAGTTGTGGGCACTGAGAGGCCCTCTAGGGCAGTGTGGCCGGGGTGGATTTCTCGAGGAGGTGATGTTTGATCAAATCTGGAGTCAAGGAGGGAGCAGGACTCGTGGAAGTCTGGCAAAGGGAGCGGCAGGTGCAAAGGCCCTGAGTAAGGACTGTGCTCAGTGTATCCAAGGCCCTGCTCTGGGAACAGCTGACCACAGCGTTAGAAACAAGGAGGGGAATCCTGGGGGCTGGGGGGATGGGGCAGTGAGAAGCCAGAAGGTTCAGGGAGGGGGAACACGCTGTAGGAGGATGAAGGGAAAGTGCATCGTCCATGCTCGGCCATAGCCAGAGTCCGGAAGGGGACACACAGGCACGCCTATGCATTTGAACCACATGTGAACTCGTGCAAGGGACAGGAAGGTCAATTTAAACAGATGTTAAAAAAAAAAGTGGGGGGGAGGGGCTTCCCTGGTGGCGCAGTGGTTGAGAGTCCGCCTGCCGGTGCGGGGGAGGCGGGTTCGTGCCCTGGTCTGGGGGGATCCCGCGTGCCGCGGAGCGGCTGGGCCCGTGGGCCATGGCCGCTGGGCTTGTGCGTCCGGAGCCTGTGCTCCGCAATGGGAGAGGCCACAGCAGCGAGAGGCCCGCGTA
>NW_006788722.1:3543419-3544867 GCF_000442215.2 Lipotes vexillifer | reverse complement strand
GCAAAAAAAAAAAAAAAAAAAAACTACTCATTTTAAGGGGCACTTTTCTTATTAGAAAATGTAATTATTTCATCAAGACTATCTACATGGGACACTGGAAAAACAGTTCAGTGGGAGCATATGATTAAGGGTTGAATCAATGTTATAAACATTCATATTAGAGGACAATATGAATTTAGGTTTTTAAGTGAGTAGTTGAAGTTATCATTTGATAGAATAACTGACTGATGCATTAGGAATAGGGAGCACAAGTTTGGAATTGTCTCTGTGGAGGTGATATGTAATAGTTGAAATGTAAATGCATGAATCTGAGAATAAGGAATAGTAGGCAGGGAAGAGCTTCTTGTATAGCATTTATGCCCAATGTTAGTGGGTGAAAGCAAAGCAAACCAGTGAGGAAGTTAGAAAGATTGTGTAATTCTGTGGAAACTGAGGGAGAAATTATTAAGGAAAATAGGTCTATCAAAATATAGTCTATCAAAGTAGAGTTCACAATTTGCTGTTTAAAAAGGTTATTAATACATTTAATTTGTTAAAGTATTATTAGGAGCGAAGATTTTAGCTGCAAAATCCTGTTAGCAACTGTCAAGTATAGATCAAATTCACCATTTTTCAGTCAACAGTTTGAGTTTCCCTTATGTATGGTGGCAAACATATCCCATGACTCTGTCTAAGGAACACTGAAGTTGATTAGCTACACAAAGTTCTTTTCTGTAAAGTATTAAATTGTGAAATCAGTAGTGAGAGTATTTGCATTAGAAAGTTGTCATTACTACAGGAACCAAAATCTTTTAAAGTTATTATTATTATTATTATTATTTTTAAAAAATAGTAGTTTAAAAAAAGTCAGAATTTTCTCTTTATATCTAAGTAAATCAGAATATACTAACAAATTTAGAAAAGTTATCATGAGTTATTATTTCCTCCTCAAAATGTAATTACTACATCAATCAACCTTTTCAGACTTACTCTCTGAGCTGAAAGAGCTTAACTGTGCCTGGTAAATTTTTTAACTAGTCAGTTCTTTGCACTATTGTACTTGTGATGGTTCTTAATACCTTCAGGAGGAGCATGGGCTTTCCAGAAGGAGGGTTCTCAGCTCCCCAGGAAGGGAGAACCTTGGAAGGGCCTTACAAGTGCAGGCACAAGGACCTGTGTGTAATTCCTGCCCTGGCCTTTGCACTCAGTCGCACTTTCTTTGAGCCTCAGTTTCCTCATCTGTAGAAAGTGGCATTAAATTCCTTTACCCTGGGCTTCCCTGGTGGCACAGTGGTTGAGAGTCCGCTGCTGATGCAGGGGACACAGGTTCGCGCCCCGGTCCAGGAAGATCCCACGTGCCGCGGAAAGGCTGGACCCGTGAGCCATGGCCGCTCAGCCTGCGCGTCCGGAGCCTGTGCTCCGCAACGGGAGAGGCCACAGCAGTGAGAGACCCGCGTACCACAAAAAAA
>NW_006788722.1:3510802-3543146 GCF_000442215.2 Lipotes vexillifer | reverse complement strand
ACCCCAAAAAAAAAAAAAAAAAAAAAAAAAAAAAAATTCCTTTACCCTGTCTGATTATTGGGATGGTGGACAAAAATGAGCACTTAAATAGTGTTATTCACATATATTATTTATTTAAATGTGTAATTTAAAAAAAAAATTAAGGAAGTTTTAAATCAGGGCTCACAAACAAGGCTGAAATTGCTCCTTTTTGATATAAAAGTGTTCTCGAACATGGCTACCTGAGAGTAGCAGCCCTGTCTAAATATGAAGTCTTTTGTTTCTAACATTTTGTATCTAGCAATCTAAGTGGAAAGAGATAAATAAGAAAGAAGGAGATGGAAGATCGTATCGGCTACATGAAGTCACCATCCCTTTGGGAGTTATGCAGTGCTCTGCTTTAATATTTATTTATTTATTTATTTATTTATTTATGGCTGCATCGGGTGCGGGGTCTTTCGTTGCTCTGCGCAGGCTCTTCATTGGGGCACGCAGGCTTCTCTCTCGTTGTGGAGCGCGGGTCCCAGAGTCTGTGGGCTCTCTAGTTGCGGCGTGCAGGCTTAGTTGCCCCATGGTTTTTGGGATCTTAGTTCCCGCTGGACCACCAGGGGAGTCCCATGCTCTGCTTTAATTTTGAATTAGAGAAGCTTGTTGCATACACACACACACACACACACACACACACACACACACAATAATAGTAATAAATAAAAACTAAAAACGTGTTAACTAACAAATATTGCAAATATAGTCTCTTCCCTCAAAAAGCTCTTCATGTCAGATATTACAAGGAGACTATTTTTTCAGGAGGTATTGTCTTTTGGAAATTTGCTGACATCCAACAGATTCACATGCAGTTTTCAAAACACCACTGCTTACTGAACAAAATACACCACTGGCTCTTTGTGAGTATCCTTTCACTGGACACTTTGTGGCCCCAGTTATAAACTCCATGGAAGCCTTTTGGTTTAAGTCTGGTGTATTGTGAAAAGCACACCTTTCTAATCAGACAGATCTGGACTCAGATACCAGATCTGGACTCAGATACCAGGCTTTGCATCCTAATCTCTGAAAGCTTTCTTTTGTCATCTGGAAAATGGGGATGATAATATCTAACTCTAATGGCTGCTGTGAGCATCACCTTTCATAAACTGAACCACCACATGGCAATGTTTTTTTATAAATGATGGCTTCTGTCTTTTAACTCAGTGGCCTTATATCGAGTTTAGAAGCATCTGAGAGCAGAAAAAAATCCTCTGTGCTCTGACTACAGCTTTCAGACTTAGATTTCTGGGGATTTAGGGTGGAGCTTGTAAATCTGCATATCAAAATTACCCTGGTTTTATTTTAAGGTGCTATTGGGATGGCAAACAGTGTTATAATCCCATCAGGTAAATAAAAAACATTACAAAGTAGATTTAGCATTCTGGTGTAGTGTTCCTTTACCTTGCCACCCCCACCTGTGTGTGTGTGTGTGTGTGCACGCACGCGTGCGTGCTTGTGTGTGTCTATATGCACGTGTATATGTTCCAATACAATGACTATTTCTGAATAGGCAACTATCATTATTTGTACAATATGCTGCTTCTCTGTACTCTCATCTTATTTGCTTTTGGTTGACAACTTAGTGTGATTATGAATTAATGCAGCTACTTTTCTCCTATGGCAAAACCTACACAAAGGCAGTTATTAAAGAGGAGTATGACAACAACATTGGAATAAGTGTATATCTTTGAAGCTGATAACTTTGGATTGACAATACAGACATCAGGGTTGATATTCTGATATGTTTTAAAAATGAATCTTACTTCTTTATATGCTCTCTAGTTTTATAGCCTCAGAACTGTACAAGCTTAGTCATAAATATACATATGTGTATATATACGTCTTATTTTTTTATAATTTAAAATTACTTTTGCAGAGTCTATATTGACAGCTGATAAGCCTTTAAGTCTTGATAACATTTTGATAACTGGTATCCAATACATTATAGATTTCTCACAATGGATATTTTTTAGCAAACTTCTTATATTACTGTACCATACTATAAGCCTCTATAGAGCTAGTGGCAGCACAAACTGCTTCTCTTTCTCAATTAATGCATCGTCCATAAGAAACATTATTCCATTAGCCTCCAAGAAAGACAAGGCTACTATGATGTAAACAAAATATATACAAGTACTGATTGAAGAATGCAAATAGAAATGGAGTGTACATCATCTGCTCTTCTGAGTCATTCCCTCTACCAGAGCAGAAAATGGAGAAATGCTCATAATATAGTACTGTGTTTTGTTTTACTCATTTGCAGAATCCAAGTTGTAAGGTCATGGGCCACTGAAAGTTTATTTTGTAGTTGGCTTAACATTTTTTATTACATCTTATTTTCACAATCTTAGTTCTTTAAAATGAGACTCTGTACTGATCATGCTTATATGAGAGATACATGTACATAGATTATCCACTTTGTTTCCGTAAATTGCATCAGCAGCAGCAGCATCATACCAACTTTGCCTGCCTAAGGTGTGCTTGGCAGTGATATACAACGGCTAGTGTAATCTCCATGTGGTTCATGTAATTCTAGTGAGTGACAGTAGAGTTGTGTAGGATGTTAAATGTTGGTTTCTTCCTTAATGTATTTTATAATTTCATGATGAGAAGTAAAAATCAGCACTAATACCTGAATACAACCATGTGCCAGGTATTCTGTAGTCGTTGTCTCTAGTATTGACACGATCCCTGAAAGGTAGGTGTTTTATTATCCCCATTTTATAGATGATGGAACTGAAAATTTAGGTCACTTGCCCCATGTCAGTCAGCAAGTAGCAGAGCAGAGATCGAAGCTGAATCCAGCTTCTGTACCCCGACACCGAAGTAAATCGCGGAGACAGAGTTTTGGGTAAAGTACAGAAGAACAGCTTTATTGCTTTGCCAGGCAAAGGGGGCCACAGCGGGCTAATGCCCTCAGAACTGTGTGTCGCAACCTGGAGGGGCTAGTGAGGAGTTTTATAGTAATGGTTCAAAGAGGGTGTGACCAGCTCGTGATCATTCTTCTGATTGGTTGGTGGTGAGATAAGTGGGAGTCAGCATCATCAACCTTCTGGTTCCAACGGGTCTGGGGTCTACGTCCTCTTTAACTGTTAACTTCTCCCACCTGGTGAGGGTTTCAGTCTCTGCAAAATAGCTCAAAGATTTTGTTGTATTTATCTTTGATGGGGAACCAGGATCTTGCCCCAAAGCTGCACTATTGTTTCTCTTTACCGTTTGTTTCCTCCCTTTTTTTTTTTTTTCTTTAATAGTGATCTTGGGGTCTTCTTATTTTTTTTAATTTTTATTTTATTTATTTTTGGCTGTGTTGGGTCTTCGTTTCTGTGCGAGGGCTTTCTCTAGTTGTGGCAAGTGGGGACCACTCTTCATCGCGGCACACAGGCCTCTCACTATCGCGGCCTCTCTTGTTGAGGAGCACAGGCTCCAGACACGCAGTCTCAGTAATTGTGGCTCACGGGCCTAGTTGCTCCGCAGCATGTGGGATCTTCCCAGACCAGGGCTCGAACCCGTGTCCCCTGAATTAGCAGGCAGATTCTCAACCACTGGGCCACCAGGGAAGCCCTCCTCCCTTGTCTTGCATCCCCTCCCTTCCCTACTTAACAATTGTTTGAACCTGCTGGTTGGAACTCAGGGAAGGTCTTGGAGGCTGAATGAAACCTATTTCCTTTAATTAAAGAGATGGGGAACACAGGAAGGTTTTTGTGCACAGGAGCCCCACTGGATCCTGCTCGGTATCAAGATTTGAAAATATGTCTGTGTGACTCCATACCTGACCTCTTTCTTGTAAACGATACTGTTTTATTATCATAACCTCCACTTCCGGTTCTGTTACACAAAGATCATAAGAATTAGAGTTTGCAGAGCCCGTTAGTTATTCTCTAACTACTCATCTTGATTTGAAATGTACAGCTACTAGCTTTCTAGTCACAGCTTGGACTGGGGCCTAAAATGGTCTATTGAGTGTTTAGTTGTATAAATGACTGCAGCAACTTGCCCAGCTTCTCCATCAAGCCACTGAATAGTAATGTAATTAGATCCAGCACTTAGATTTTGCTTCCTCCCATGATGTTTTTATCATCTGGTGATTAGATTACAATGTCAGTGATTAGCATGCATAGTTTCCCCACTCTAAGCAATAAGAAACTCTGTATTCTATGTTTCAAGTTGGCTACTGGGTTAATCCACTAACTGCCTGTACCTTGATCCAAAATGATACACTGATGAATGGTGATGAATTCCATGAAATTCAGGAAACTGTTCTGTTGGCTGACATCAAGATGTGTTATGATTTGATATGGCTGTGTATAAATGTTTACACTCAATCAGAACCCAGGAAAATATATTTAGAATATAGAAGAATGAATTCATGGAGCTGGAGAGCCATCCGTAGGGAAATCCATGGAGACAGTATAATAATAATAATAATATTAACATTCTCAAAAACTTTTTCACTACTTGTCTACTTGTTTATTTGCCAAGCAATATTCTAAGCACATTGCATGCATTAAATCTTAATTATCACAAAAGCATTGAGGAAATCGAAGTATAGGGAAGGTAAGTCCAGGTCACAGAGTGGCAAAGCCAGGATTGCCGCTCAGGCAGTTTTATTAAAGACAGATTCTCTTTGTTTTTTAACAGTTTTATGGAGATATCATTGACATATAAAAATCATGTATATTTAAGGTATATAACAATGTTTTGATATACATACACACTGTGAAATGATCACCACACTCAAGCTAATTAACATATCCATCACCCTAAGATTCTGTGTTCTTAACCATTGTGAATTCTGTCTTTCAGAAAACCTCATGTGGATGTAAATGTAGTTCTGAGTAAAAAAATGCAGATTTACATGAGGATTTCTAGCACAGAGATGAATAATTCTGAATATAAATTTTGAGTAAAAATATTTTTTGTGAATTACATAGTGTTGTTTCCTGACAATAAAATGGAAGTTTCATATATTTCACATTTTATTTTTTTAACATGAAAAATGCTATCATAGCCTTCTGTCTTGCCATAATGACAATACCATTTTTTGTTTCTTTATGTTTTATTTTTTGAAACCCATTTCCAATGAGTAAATTGATGTGATCCTCATAACTCCTTTGTGTTTGGGGGCAGGTGGTGTTTTCTAAATCTATTAATAAAGAAATTAATCACAGAGCTGTGTAATGAGTAGCACAAAATCACCAGCAAAATGAATCTGAGGCTTAGAATGAGAGCACACATTTCATCTCAGAAGAAGCAAAGGCTATTGCATCATCCAAATTTTGATGAAATAGCTTAAGGCTTCAAGAAACAAGGTTTTAGTAGCTATATGTGGAGCTATAGGTGGAGTACAGGTAGCATAATTGAGGTAAAGGAGGTGTGAGAACTATACAACTAGAAATGTTCCCTTTGAAAAACAAGACATTATTTCAGTATCTCGTTAAAAATATACTCTGAATATACGAATATGTACTTTAAAAAGATCATTATTCTCTTAAACATGAGTTTTTTTTCAATTGCCTTCTCATCTTTTGAAACAAACTATTTTATTGGCAATTTTTATCATGAAGAGTTTCATAAGAAGCTTTAGGTATGTAACAGAAATGACATTCCAGTAGTAATTAAGTAATAAAAAGTTCTCCATTTGCTTCAGTCTACCAAAGTAGATTTCTTTTAACCTGTAGACATTGTTCTCTATAACATGCTTCAAGAATCATCTGTGTTTCCTTTTCCTTACTTTCTGGGTTATTCTCAAAATACAGATATAATTGGTAACTGTCTTATTGTGTGAAAATAGATTTCTGCATATAATGAAAAGTTATTATATATTTAAAATGACTATTATTTTGAAACAATGCATCAAATTTTATTTAAGTGATTCCCATGTTTCTTAAATTTATTTTATTTGGAATAAGTAGGTTATGTTTTCCTCAAAAGGAATTTATGTGTGTGTGTGTGTGTGTGTGTGTGTGTGTATTTCTGGTTCAAGATAAAAGTAATCACTTATAACACTGACACAAAATGCAAATTAAAAATCAGCTTTCATAAATCCATACTTGTAATTTTCAAAATAAATCTATGACATGATTTTCATGTTTCCCATTATTATACTTTAAGGAATATAATAATTGCATATTTGTATTTAGATTCTATTCTCAGAATATGTACCTGAATGTTCACAATTAACATACATACACTATGGAGTTATGCGTACAACAACTGTCGATGTATGTACCATGAATGTCCTCAGTATATCTTGTTAGTGTAAGAAGGATTTCTTTATAAATAAAAGTATGGCTCTTTCACTGATATTATTAGAAGTTGAATGAAAAAAATGTTCAACAGAGTTTAGTAAAAAATTTGTTATTGTTAAAATTCCCTTTTTTTCCCTAAATTATTAACACTACCTCAATTTTCTTTGTCTTTAGCTAATTTAATTTTCTATGGCTGTGGTCCATTATTATTATCAATTGTCACAATCTGTACCTAATACTTTAGGCCTATTATGTACAGAATATGCTAAATTAGGCTATTTTTTAAAAATTAATTAAGTAATTTATTGGCTGTGCTGGGTCTTTGTTGCCGCGCGCAGGCTTTCTCTAGTTGTGGTGAGCAGGGGCTACTTTTCTTTGCAGTGCGCGGGCTTCTCATTGTGGTGGCTTCTCTTGTTGTGGAGCACGGCCTCTGGGCATGCAGGCTTCAGTAGTTGTGGCACACGGGCTCAGTAGTTGTGGCTTGCGGGCTCTAGAGCACAGGCTCAGTAGCTGTGGTGCACGGGCTTGGTTGCTCTGCGGCATGTGAGATCTTCCCGGACCAGGTCTCGAACCCGTGTCTCCTGCATTGGCAGGCGGATTCTTAACCACTGAACCCCTAAATTAGGCCATATTACAGTTGTTACCCTTGGGTGGAAAATATAAGGCAAGGTAATCAGGCAGCATGTAAATCAACTTTGAATAATGAAAACTGATAAATTGCACATAAGAAATTTGTATTATTTCATATACATAAAATGGAAGTAGAATTTTGGTATGTTTTTATGTTCAAACTTTCTCTTTTTTTGGCTGCATTGGGTCTTTGTTGCTCTGTGTGGGCTTTTCTCTCTAGTTGTGGCAAGCTGGGACTACTCTTCACTGTGGGCTTCTCATTGCGGTGGCTTCTCTTGTTGTGGAGCATGGGCTCTAGGTGAGTGGGTTTCAGTAGTTGCAGCACGTAGGCTTGGTAGTTGTGGTTTGCGGGCTCTAGAGCACGGGCTCAGTAGGTGTGGCACATGGGCTTAGTTGCTCTGCTGCATGTGGGATCCTCCCGGGCCAGGTATTGAACCTGTGTCCCCTGCACTGGCAGGTGGACTCCCAACCACTGTGCCACAGGGAAGTCCCCAAACTTTATTTTTATTTGGGGCATTTATGTAGATTGAGATGGAATGTATATTTGTGCTTCATCAAATTTATATAAACTAAGTAGAGAAGATACTGTATTTGTATACATCTTCATACGCATGAACACGATCACATATTTACCAAAAAAAGGCTATTGAACTGAATATTTCTAAAATATGCAATAAAATTTATTTTGTCTTTCCAGCAGTCTGTTAACATTTTCAAATATTGTGAAAGAAGTAATTTAACATATTTACTATAATAGCTACAATAACATATAAGTGGTGTGTGTGTGTATATATATATATATATATATTTGAGAGAATTATTTGAGGCAAGAATCATTTGAGACATTTTTATTGAATTGTATGTTAGCCTTCTTTCCAGGAAAAAAAAAAAATGTGGTGTGATTAACTTAGGGCTACTCAGAAGGTGATCTGTGGGACCACAGTTACTTCACCAGTGTTTGTTTGGGGTCTGCCAGGAGACAGAAACTGAGAGTTAATATTTAAGAAGCTTTATAGTAAAATGACAGAGTAATTTTTATCTATTGAGTCTGATAAACATTTTGGCTTGTCTTTTTGTATGTAGGTTTTATCTCATTTTCCTAGTAATTAATTTTTATTTTATCAGTCCACAACAGATTAAGGGTGGGGAGAAGGGAAGACTGGTTCCTCATTACAGGGTTTAAAAAGCACTGATTTATCTGATTCATGATTCCAGCAGTTCAAAGTACAACCAAAATAAGATTTAAAGTTTAATATTATTGTCATTACAGTAAAATCTGTACTACTTGAATAAATGTCATGTCCTTAATGTTTTTTTGACATAAAATGCAAAAGCTGGCATTACCATTTGAGTAATAAACAACTTTTCATCAAAATGGTCAGCAGTACTAAAATGTATCCTTTCTGTTTATAAAGAGAATATTTATACCTTATTATTTATTGATTCTGTATAATGTAAGTGATCTTACGTTAAAAATACTACTCATTTAAGGGGGATACTATATTAAGTACAGATACATTAAAATTTTAATTATTTTATAAAAAGTTCTGGATCATATTTCTTAACTTATCTATTCTGCCACTTGCATCTTCATTTTTCTCTGTAACTTTTCCCTGCTACTTAGGTAGGTTTTCTCTGTCTTTTAGACAGTGGCCTGTTTATCTTTAATCCATAAGCCAACCAATACTTTAGTTCTGAGGATGTTTGGGTGACTTTTGTGATTTCTGGTCATCCAACCCACACTACCTCACCCAGCCCCAAGGTCGAAGAGAAGAACATGGGCAAAGGATCCTTAAAGAACATTTAAAAAATGATTCATTTGAGTAACTAATGTATGCATGTGGCACACACATAAAAATAAATGGTACAGAAAGTTATAAAACGAAATTTAGGTCTCCCTTCTCATCACTGTACACACTTCCTGGAATAAACTGTACCAGCTACTTGTATGAGAAAATGTAAATATTCTCCCATATAAAGATATACTCACAAGAAATTCTTTATGAAGTCAGAATTTACAGTCTCAGTGAAACATTTGAAAGTAAATGATTGCTTCTGTAAATAATGCCACACATTTGCACTTACTGTTCATAAGGCACATAACAAACATCCTCCTCATTATGCTATGACCCCAAATGTAATTATCCCTGTGGTACACATGAAAGTGGGCCTTACATGTTGAGTAGTTTGCAGGGATGCCAGATCCTGAATTTGATCCTAGTTTGTTCTTAGAGACTGTACAGACATTTTGGCTATGATACAGTATATTAATTTCTGAAAAATCAAACAATTTGCTAAATTATTCAGTAAAATTTATAAGGCTTATGGGGAAAATGGACCTAGGCTTTTATCACTGTAAGTCTGTGTAACCAGATCATGAAGAAAAATCACTATTTTAATAGAAATCTCAGCAGTGTTAAAAAGAAATGTAAAATTCCTAATAAAAAAAGAAGTAACAGAACAGATGTAAGAATTAACCTTAAAAAATGGTGAAGGTGAGGGCTTCCCTGGTGGCGCAGTGGTTGAGAGTCCGCCTGCCGATGCAGGGGACGCGGGTTCATGACCCGGTCCCGGAAGATCCCCCATGACGTGGAGCGGCTGGGCCCGTGAGCCATGGCCGCTGAGCCTGTGCGTCTGGAGCCTGTGCTCCGCAATGGGCTAGGCCACAGCAGTGAGAGGCCCGCATACCGCAAAAAAAAAAAAAAAAAAAAAAAAAATGGTGAAGGTGGCAGGTGGAAGGAGGCATAAGGAAGGAATAACACTGTGATGTTATTGAGATGAGTGAAATGCATAAAGATCAGGATGAAGCATGCAATAAGTACTTTTAAGACTGAGTATCTGAGTCAAGAGGATAAAGGAGGCATACTACATTAAGGAATTCTAGTTGCTTGCAGCTCTGCTAATGGACTTTGTGTTCACTTGCTTCTACTTGGTGGCATAGATCCTTAACTTTTTGGGCGATAGTAAGTATAAACCAGTGCTACTGTCAACTTGAATAATAAAACAGCCACTTTATCTCACCCAGCAGAGTGAGTTTATTAAGGAATAGCCAGAGGAATTGCAATTGAGGATATTCGAACTGTGGTGGACCATAGGCAAATCCAGAGAACAGGAAGGGGAGCTTGCTATAAGGGGAAAGGGGGTATTTGGGAGAGGCTCTAATACCGAAAGAGTCCATTGGAGGAAGTATGGAGGCTTCTCATTGGTTGGGTTACTACAGTCCCTGATTCACTGGGCTGTCATTGGCAGATAAAATTTTGTTCTTCCTGCTGGTTAGTGAAGTAGGCAACACCTTCCTGTGGGAGATGTAGGCCTACTGTCTTTCCTTGTTTGGAGTAATGGGAGGATGTCTGATGGGTCGTGAGAGCTCCCCCTTTAGGCCTATCCCAACTCTAATTTTAGCTGAGGTTTCTTTAATTAATTCCACACTGACCAGTAGAACTTTTTGTGATGAGGGAAGTGTTGTATATCTGCACTGCTCAGTAGGCTACATATGGCTAACGACCACATAAGATGTCATTACTGGGATTGAGAAACTGAATTTTTAATTTAATTTTAACTTATGTACATTCAATTACTACAAGTGACCGGTGGCTACCAAATAGGACATTGCATATAAAACCAACTGATTTTCACATTGTACTAGTATCATTCTTCTATTCATTAATCCATATGAGCTAATTCACTCTCCAGTCAGAGATGGTGCATCAGATCAGATGGGTCTCATAATCAGTATTCTATGTTCTTGTCCTGAACTAAAATTGGACCTAGCTTACATATTTATGCTGCTAGTAGATTTATGTCTGTAATAACAACACAAAAGGTTGTGGTGGGTTAGAGTCCTTTATAAATAGAAGCCTGCTGGTCACCGAACACAGCTTAGCCCCTGAGCTTGCCCAAACTTTCTGTCATTAATATGTAAATCTTACCTTCAGTAGGTAAGCTCTTTCAGAACTGTGATCCACTTAGTGTATCCTTGTTTCTCTGTGAATAATTGTTCCAGACAAGCACATTTTGCATTTTAATTTGCTGCATGAGTTTAGTTTTTAAAATCTACCATGCTATTTAAGGTCAGTGTTTTCTATTACAAAAAAGACTATTATAATTTCCAAAATAAAAGTGGTTTAAGAAATGCATGTTAAAACCAATTTTGAAAACATCTTAAGGTATTTAAAATACACTAAATATTAAATATATTTGAACTAAATTATTTTTTAAGTTGTATGTGTACAATATTAAATAAAAATAATTATCAAAAGAGGATGACAAATTATGCAATATTAAAGAACTGGAGGCTGACACTTAAGCCTAGATCAGCAATACACTGAGAAGGAAATAATTATGAGTTAAAGGTGAGAATATAAGTGTTTTAAACCCCTCATATATCTTGATCATATAGATGTTTCTTCAGGCTTGTACAACTTGTTCCATGTATAATAGAAATCCTCAGATCCACTTGAAAAGCAGAATGCTTGGAAAGATTTTATAGTAGATCATTCTTGGAAATAGTTCTTTTACTATTTGATGTTTCATAAACATGCCTGTTTTGATATGCCCTGCATAATCAGGCTGTAAAATAATGGTTGAGGATAAAACTAGTGGGATATTTTATAAGCTGGTTCTCTTTACTGATCCTGTAGGTTAAGCATTGTATTAACATGTTTTCTGGAAAAAATTAGACCGTTTAGAAGAGAGATTTTGGAACATTTTATTTCACCATTTATGAAAAGTATGGGCGAGCTGAAGCCATTTCTCATAAGTGGATAGCCTGGTCATCGACAATTTATTCAAGCCTCTTTCCAAGTTGATAGCAGTGATGATGATAGTGTTTAAGTCTTTGTGGAGAGTCAGTGAGACATATAACCCTTTATAACTGGAGCGAAGCTAGTCGGGTTAGTTATGCTATCCCAGTAGAAATATTGCCCAAGCAGTGTTTTGCAGAATGATAGCTTCCTGTATATCATCAACTCTAAGATGCCTGTGACTGTCAGAAGCATCATTATTTTATGCACTGATAAGGGAGAAAGTGCTGTCAATTAAATTATGCCATGCTCTCAATTGTATAATATGGTTTTCTTTCAGAGATGTTAAAAAGTGAAGAATATGCGCCTAAAATGTTATAAAATAGAGCAATAATTTTACGACACAGAATCCTCAGATGACTATTTCTGGTGCAATAGTTTTTGAAATACTGTGGATTGATGGATTGACATCAGGGTGGACCTTCATGCCCCACAGGTTAGATTTCCAAAGACATTTCACTCCCTGTGGAGAATGTGCCCAGTACAAATTTGATTTAGGTGTCCCTCCTCTTGGCTCCCACAGCACCTGTGCACAGCTCTGTGGAAGCTTATCCCAACAATCAATTTATTGCTCTTCTGCGCCTACCACATGATTTCTGATCATCCAGGGCATATGATAAACTTAATGCAAATTTGTTGCGTTGGGCCCAGTGCATGGTTCTTGTTAAATGACTCTTTCACGAATGAATAAATGGATGAACAATAAACACAAGGGGTGTTGATGATGTAGTAGCCACAATGCCAAATGAAAGTCTTCTTTTTAAACTCTTCCAACAGGCTAACAGTATGATTTTCCCACATCTGAATCACAATTCAGTGACATTTTCAAGTTATCCTGGAACCTGGAAAATTTAGTGCATACGCTTAGATCATGTGATGTCAAAATGAGGCCTGGAATTAGTTACAGTGAACATAAATTAAAAACTATAAACAAGAAAAGCTGACTGTGTACTTTGTAGATTTTATGTGTTTTCTTTTTTTTAATGTAATGATCAGCTTGCTATTTTTCACTCACACTTTGTATTAAATGTAACTTAAAATGAATAGGACACCTCTGTGTTTTTTTCTTAACAAAGGAGGGAAAGTAAGCATATTTTCCTCAAGGGAAGTGGATGAGGGTGCATGATGAAGCATAGAGTATGTGAACAAAAGGAAATAAAAAGGAATTCTAATATTGAAAATTATTAAGTAATAGTAACTTTGACTGGGTATAACACAGATAGTAGGCTCTACAAGGCAAGGAAATAAGGACACTGTCACCAGAAGATTACCGCTATCTCCATCCTCCTAAAAAGTAATGATAATAGAAGACATGTAGATGGGCAAAGAGGAATCTGGAGATTGGTCAAACATTCTTCCTGTGACTGGATAATATGAAACTAAAGAAAATGGGGTCCTTTATTTTTCTGGCTATGACAACAATAACGATTCGATTTTTTTTTTTTTTTCGGTACGCGGGCCTCTCACTGTTGTGGCCTCTCCCGTTGCGGAGCACAGGCTCCGGACGCGCAAGCTCACTGGCCATGGCTCACGGGCCTAGCCAGTCTGTGGCATATGGGATCTTCCCAGGTCAGGGCACGAACCCCCGTCTCCTGCATCGGTAGGCGGACTCTCAACCACTGCGCCACCAGGGAAGCACCACGACTCGATTTTTTAGTTACGTTGATATTCCTAACCTAGTCATCTAAATGAATGTTTGACTAGGGTACTCTGGAAAGTTTGGATAGTCTCAGGTGCATATTTTGATATGGCCATTCAGGTTTTCCTAACAAGGTAGATAAGTGTGACTAGATAATCTATTACTCATATCTTTAAAATATTGTAGTACTACTTTGAGATTAATGCTGCTATTATTATGAACAGTTATGCCGGGGCTTCCCTGGTGGCGCAGTGGTTGAGAGTCAGTCTGCCGATGCAGGTGACACGGGTTTGTGCCCCGGTCCAGGAAGATCCCACATGGCGCGGAGCGGCTGGGCCCGTGAGCCATGGCCGCTGAGCCTGCGCGTCCGGAGCCTGTGCTCCGCAACGGGAGAGGCCACAGCAGTGAGAGGCCCGCGTACCGCAAAAACAAACAAACAAACAAAAACAGTTATGCCATCATAAGTATTTTAAGACTGCAGAAACCTGTTTGTTCCATGTTTATATATTCAGTCATTCAATTTGTCATTTATATAAGTATAATACATTTTGGAATGATTTGGCTTGATATAATACGTATGGTTTTACTGTGAGTCAAAGACGGTATTTCTGTATATGGAGAAATATGGTATATTTTTGTACCTGATAAATCGACAGCTGGAAAGCAGATATTCTTGTAACATTACCTTTGGGAAATGTTTATCCCAGAAATGATTGATAGAGAGCTCACTGTTTCATAATACGTTTCTGGAAGATTATGGTAAATGATAATAAAAAGAAAAGCAACCCACTTCCAAATGTCTTCCTGATTTTTACATAAGAGCATAATTTTTATGCACACATAATAGCTAGTTGAAACAATTTCCGTATTAGCCAATATTTTATTTCCCACAGGTGATGAAACTAGCCATTCATTTTCAGTTTCTTTTGCAGTGAGTTTCATGCAATTAAACCAAACAAGAAGAACAATTTCTGTAAATCACAGTCTGGAAAAATTAAATAGAATTTGTACATAAGTGATTAGAAGTGCATTATTAATATATATTTTTTAATTTCCTATACTTCATAAAATTTATCTCTAATGCATTTATTAAGCTAAGCTGTACTGTCGTAGTAAACCCCAATAAACTCTAAATCATTTAAAATATTCTATTAAATATTTATATCATGATATTAGCTTGTACTGTGCTGAACCCTTTACACAGCCATCATCTTCAACACTTTCAGGTGAGATAAAATATATTTCTCTTGTATTTCCTCCTAATGATATGGTAGACTGTAAAAGAACAATAATCACTATTGCCTAGGGGTAAATAGGCTTTGAGATTCATTAACCATCTTAGTTTTTCTTCAGCCATTAATCTGAGAAGGCATTTATTACTTTGCATATTACAATGAAAAGAGAATATTCATTAATTAATTCCATTGGGAGGTTTTGGTACCAACATAAACAACATTTAAAAATAAATTAATCTTATAGGAAAATAGAGAGTAGAATATATACATAATATGCACAAAGAGAAACAGAACTGCAAGTAATTATTTTCACATTTGTAGAGGGACAAGTAGTTATAACTTAGGAATTCTTTACAGGAATGGAGGTAATAACAAGGAATAGCATTTGATGGAGAGAAGTCGGTATAGCATTGTGGGTAAGTGTGTGAACCAGGGAAAGCTTGGGTTTAGATATTTGCTGTATTGATTCCTAGCAGTGAGATCTTATGCAAGTTACTTTTTTTTCTCTAAACCTGGGCTTCATCCACATATAATGGAAGAATGATATTGCTCAAAAGAGTGTATTTAAATAATTAAACAAAGTACCATAAACAAGTACCTTGTATTAAACAAAGTGTTATAAAATGTTCAAAGTAATGCTAAATAAATCTTACCTGTTTTTATTAGATATCACAAGTCCAAGTAATAGAAATGTGTTTTTCCCAATCCTATCATGACACAAAAGGAAATCTAAACTTAAAGCGAGAAAAACATAATATTTCTTATGTTTCAGTATCCATATACTTGATATACTTGGATGTAGGTTAACTGGAGTGCATCTGGAGGGGAAATGTCTATACCCTTCGACTTCTGGTGCAGCCCATCTTCCTAGAGCCTGTCAATCTTCTTTTTTTTTTTTTTTAACACAAAGCAGAAAATTGCTGTGTTTTATTCATGACCTTAAGTATTTTTTTATATAACTACGATTTAACTATCCATTTTTGTGTTTAGGTATAGTATAACTATTTTAAATATTTTGAAGTAAATGGATACCGTGCCTGTGCATTAGGCAAATAAAATAAGCATTGCTTAATCATCTGTGTAATGGGTACATTAATATCAGTCCCCTCAGGAGTTTTTTGAGGGACATTTGAGATTATTTATTTTCTGAAATAGTGCATTGTAAAATATAAATGACATGCAGAAGTAATTATTATGCTTGTAATAAGTAAAAAATATCTTTCAAGTATAAGTTGAAATTCATCCATGTAAATCAGTAAAAGTCCAGATAAGTTATTGAACACCTACCATGTTCTGTCCTGCATGTTAATCTGTGCTGTATTAACACACTAATTAACTTTATTTATTCCAACAGTGCATATTTAACAATGTTTGTGTATTAGCTAGCTACAGAAACAAATATATAACCTGGATCCTGAATCAAAGTGCAGTGTGTTGAGTGCCATCATAGAAGTAAACACAGTGAGGCACGGAAGCCCAGTCATAGGTCTGTTTTATTGATCAGAAGATCCTGTGAGGGTTTCCTTAAGATGGTGATGCTTAAATCTGTGTGGAGAATGTGTAAAATTTCCTCTATCTCACTTTGGGAAATGATGAAAGGAGAGCACAAGTTCACCTGTACCATGGAAGTTTATGTATAAAATTATTTTATGGGCTTGTAAAACCTCACTGGAAGGATACAGTAAATCACTTTGGCCAATAGAAATCTGGTCCCTGATGCACAAAAGGTCCTTCAGGGTTCGTATGCCACTGATAACCAAATAGCTTCTGATGTAACCAACAGGGCTAAAGGGATGGGGGAAGAATGCTATAAAAAGACCAAGTTTTCGGTTGTGAGCTGAGGGTACGTGATTGGCCTTGATTCTTCTCTTTGCCTTGCCCCTCTTTTCTAATCCTGGGCAAGTCTTACAGGTTCTCTTACAAAATGGATCTTGAATTTTTCCACCTTTTTATCCTATCTCCCATTGCCCTAGGCCAAGTTACATCATTTCTGGCCTAGATTTACTGAAGTAGTCTCTTAACTGGACTTTCATGTTTATATTTTCTAGTCCATTCTCTACATAGCAGTTAGAGGTGACTTTTCAAAAATGTAAATCAGATCATGGCATGAGTTGACTTACCATTTCAGCAGCTTTTCATTATACTTAGAACAAAATCCAGCTTCCTTGCAATGACCTACAAGGCCCTGCCTGATTTGGTTCCTGCATATCTCTCCTATCTTGTCTTATTCCTTCTTGCTGATTATGTTTCAGCCATAGAGTCTTTCTCAGTTCCTCAAGGAAGCATTAGTTCTGCCCAGATTCTTGGCCATTTCTCTGCATGGGAATTCTGCCCTTAGCTTTTTGCAGGACTGATGTCTTCTCATTTTTGAGGTCTCAGGTTTTATTGCACCTACTGAAAGTGGGGCTCTTTAGCCTCAACCTTGTATGCCTTCTCCCACTCAGGTTTTTTCTCTCACAGCACCCTGTATATGTCCTTTGTAGCACAATCCAGACTGTGTGTGCTGTTTACTTGGCTGCTACCAGTTGGCTTCTTTAGAATGAATACTCCATGAAGACAGACACCACGTCTCTCTTTCTCCCCATTGTATCTTTATCACCCAGCCCTGTGCCTGACACATGTGCAGATCCAATATGCTTTGGAAAGAATGAATGACTGAGAAATAATGAGAAGTAGGTTTTTAGTGAGTTTAACAGGAGTAGAGGAGCCAATCACTATAGGTAGCAGCATATCAAAAATATAATAATGTATTGAGGGGTAAGCATGACTACCTGTTTATTTGGATCAAAGAGGTGCTGCATTTCTTCAGGTAAGATCTCATATATCTTCACAAATTTCATACGCTTATTCAGATTAAAACAATATTTTATTTAGATGTTTGTTGAGTACCTAAACTTATCATTCACACCTTCATTTATCTGTATTATTTCAATGTATTCTTTTTCTTTTTTTTTTTTTTTTGTGGTACGCGGGCCTCTCCCGCTGCGAAGCACAGGTTCCGGATGTGCAGGCTCAGCGGCCATGGCTCACGGGCCCAGCCACTCCGCGGCATGTGGGATCTTCCCGGACCGGGGCACGAACCCGTGTCCCCTGCATCGGCAGGTGGACCCTCAACCACTGCGCCACCAGGGAAGCCCTCAATGTATTCTTATTACTCATTAAAAATAAAGCAACTATTACTCAACCCATCAGTCAAACTACAAAGAATATAACTAAGAAACATAAAATCCCTCTCCTTAAAGTTTTAAATTTGGGAGAAATTATTGTTCAGAAGTCTGTTAAGAAAGTATGATAATCTATGCATATTTGCAGGGAGTTTTTGGAAAATAGATTACATTGCCTGTAGTAGGTTAGGTATTATTTCATGAAACTTGATTCAGTTACGTGTTTGTACATATTTATGCTACCTCTCTTTATTGGAACTCAAGAAAAAATTTATTTCTTGAAAATACTGTGATAAAAAAAAACATTTGAAAGCTGCTGTTCTAGGTGCTATCATTCTTAAAAACTTTGTGTATAATTCTTGCTAGCTCAGTCTTATGCAAAGTTGCATTGAGAGGGAATTCAATACTTATTTGTAGGTATAACCAGAACATGACAATTCGGTCAATACTTACAAAACAAAATTTATGCAATCTTCTTCTCCATGATTACAATTTATAATTTTATTTAAAAATTTTGTTTTTTGGTATTTTCATCTGAGTGTCCTCTTGTAGTATCAGAGTCACACTCTGTGATAATATTTTCCCTAGTCAGCTATCCCTCCTGACTCCCCTATTACTGTTAAGGAATGATGTAAAATTGATAAGGATTAATTATGATTGCAGTAGTTATGGGTCATTAGGCACCATGCATCAAGTCTTAGAAATTATTTTCAGTATTGTAATCATGATTTAGAAAACAATTTTTCTTCTTTGACTTTTTAAATTACTACTATCATATGTCACAATTGTGTATCTGTTTATCAAATATTAATCAAGGGACTACTTTATGCCTGTCACTGCAAGTTAAAAGACAACCTCCTGACCCACAGGGAACATGTATTTAAGCAGAGAATGCAGACTTGTAAGCAGGTAACATTATACAGTGAGAGAAATGCTTCAGTAGGCATAGTATAGAACTGTAAGGGAGTGAATTGAAGAGATGCTCCCTCATTCTTGAGTGTTCAGTGAAAATTTTTTGTCTTGTGAGTGTTATTTAATCTGAGACATGAAGAATGAATATGTTAGCCTCCAGAATGTGATTGCGGTAATGTTCTAGTCAGAGAAAGTAGCGTAGTATGGGGGAATGAAGGTAGAGGAGGGCCATGAAATGGACAAGGGTAAGACAAGTTAAAGAACTTAAACTCCATCCTAGGTGTAGGGGAAGTTTTCAAGTGTATGAGGAAGCACATACAAAATTACCAGCAAAGAAGGATTTTCATAGCACTGCTGATCCAAGTACACTTGACCATTAGATGCCTGGGTTAACACTAGACTCTTTTTTCTTTTTTTAATAAATTTATTTATTTTTGGCTGCGTTGGGTCTTCATTGTTGCACGTGGGCTTTCTATAGTTGCAGTGAGCGGGGGCTACTCTTTGTTGAGGTGCATGGGCTTCTCATCGCGGTGGGTTCTCTTGTTGCGGAGCATGGGCCCTAGGCACGCGGGCTTCAGTAGTTGTGGCACACAGGTTTAGCTGCTCCGCGACATGTGGGTTCTTCCCTGACCAGGGCTCGAACCCATGTCCTTTGCACTGGCAGGCGGATTCTTAACCACTGCGCCACCAGGGAAATCCTAACACTAGACTCTTGAGAATAAGACTAACAGTGGACACAAAGAGTATGAACTGACAAAATCCTGCAACTTTTGTGTAGAGTTGGAAACGGTAAGAACATCAGTATTTCGAAAAGAATCTTCAAAATTTTGAAATAGGAAGCACCTGTATTTGCATATCATTCACTATATTAAATGTGAATGACTCATCAAAGTTTTATTTTGTAGGTGCTCGTGCACGTGCGCGCGCGCACACACACACACACACACACACACACACACACACACAATATATATAAGAACTTATATGCCATTCATTTCCATGCTGTGATTTAAACATCCTCCCAGTCTCTTCTTTAAATGGAGCTTAATACTCAGGTCCCAGATTTTCAGTTTCATCTCATTCTATTCATTCATTTATTCAATTTGTATACATACATACATGTGTACATTCAGACAATCATGCAATCATTCAGCCATATTTTGGACAGAATTTATGAAACAAGGCATACTTCCAGTTTCTTTGGTACACAAAATAATCTGAAATGTAATTTTCTGTCCTTGAAGAGGATATAGGATGTGTTCAGAGTCATAATGGAAGTGTGTATGAATTGCTCTGTGTCTTCATCAGGAAAACAAGGATGGTCTCATAGCGGTAGTGGGATTGGAATTGATCCTTGAAGAATGAGCCTGTTGAATGCACAGTAGAGGACCAGCAGTCCTCAATGCACAGAGGAGAAAAGCACTTTAAGTGGGTAATAACCCAGTTCCCCTTGTATTGCTTGGAGGAAATATGGAACTATTTATTCCATAAAATTAACATCTCATTTGGGGTCTTACTGATCTCAGGTGGCCTCGGCCTGTAGCAGCTTGACGCAAGATTTCTGTTCCTGGCCAGAGACTGAAGTCAGGCTGAGGCAGTGAGAGTGTTGAATCCTAGCCACTAGACCACAAGAGCAGTGACAAGACCCTGGCCTGTCAGCTGTGTAGAAATGAATTTCCACATAGAGATGGAAAGTACTGAAACAAAGTGTTTATTGGGAGGAAAAGAGTACGTGTGGATAGACACACGGGCAGACTCAGAGAGAGAGTCGCACCCTTGTGGTAGTGGTAGTTTGAATCACTTTTATGGGTGTTGGGAAAACTAGTAAAGGAGTCTTGTTCAGGCTTCAGAGGCAGAAGCAGGCCTCTGCCTGACCTGTGACCCTGCCTGGACTGCGCGCCTGCTTGCACACCTAACAATTGCTGCTAGCAAGTCAACCTAACAATTGCTGCTAGCAAGTCAAGCGGCACTTACGATAAGAAAGGGAGTTTCTTGAGCCCTGGGCACCTGGCCAGTCCCCTGGGGTCTGGAAAATCTTGTGACTCACATGGTGAAACCAATAGCATGGTTAAAGTGCATCCAGAGCTGCATTTTTGCACGTAAACTGATGATGTCAGTTTGCAGCCTGGAATTGTAAACGGAAGCCCCCAGAACTCCAACCTGAAGTCTCATCTATGGGGTGGACGCACTACCTGGGACCCTTCCCAACTGGGGATTCAGATTGCTGTCCCTCGGGATTTCCCAGCTGCTGTTTGGATCTGAAAGTAGGTGTCGGCCCAATTCGGTGATGTATACCCTGTTGTGCTTCTGTGATATTCTTATTCCTTTCATTCTAGCAATTGTATATTAAAATTAAGTTAAATCACCTTTCATTAAAGAATTGATTAAAGCTGTTTATTTGTGTGAAACAAGTGGTTATTTTGCCAGCGAATCCAACGAACCTTAAAACCGAAAATGGGCTTTTGGCAATACAAAGGGGCATTTCTTCCAGGTTTCCTTTGACCAATAATCCTGCTTTGCCTGGTTCTGAGTCCATATTTGGTATATCTCAGGGTGCTCCCATGTGTGCTTGCGCATCTCTTAGCCAAGATGGATTCACTATGATGTGACGCCCCCTCCCTTTTTGACCTTCAAGGAGCCTTTCTGCATGTGCGTAGTCAGTCGGGAAGGTCTCCTTGACTTAGAGAATGGGGAATATGTGGTCTTTCATCTCTGATCTGGGCAGGGCTCAGCTCTTCTCTTGCTCCTGCTATTGTGGAGCATCTGTCCACAGGGGGCAAACTCTGGCTCTTCAGTCTGGGGCCCATCTATCTCCTGCCTCGTTACTGAGACTCAGTCACTCCAAGAACAGGCCACGCTAACCCAAACACCTTTCTTTCACTCCTATCATAATCATTTATGTAGATGCTCGTATCTCTCACTTCATGTTAAGTTGACTCAGGTTTAAAATCTGAGTAACTGGAGAATAAGTAGGGACTTCAGATTCAGAAAAGAGAATGGATCTTTTAGAAGAAAGATAAATTATAGATAGAATAAACCCTGAGGTAGTTCCTGTCCAACTTTCTTATGTTATAGATGAAAATGTAAGTTATGTGACACCTGAAGTCAAATACTCTTGCAGTGGCAGAACTGGAACTAGAACCCATGGCTCCTGACCTGCAATGACTTTCTTCCCATGTTAAGAAAATCTGAATATATAATACAGGGTAATAAAACTGTTTGCAGAATTAAAATAGGAGAACTTGAGTGTGATATAAAAAAATGGACAACTACTAAAATAATTTACATATTCTTTTTATTGTATGCCATCCCTAATTAGTTTGAGAAGTAGATAGGACATATATGACATATCAAAGAAATAATGTATATTTGACTAAATAAAATTTAAGTCCACAGATACAGGATTCGTTGTTAATCTCTATTAGTGCTAACAGACTACATAATGATATAGAAATTTCTTCAAATTTCTATTTAAAAAATATTTGTAACAATTCATAAAATTTTCTATGGTAGCTGATTTAATTAAGGAAATTTGCATTTTGTTCAAAAAGATAATTAAATTCATAAAAGTTATGAGATAATTTATACATGGAGAGTTATTACCAACCCCATAACATTATTAAATATTACAGAACAGTTTGTGAAAATGACACAAATCCATTTATTTAATTTGGATAAGGAAAATAATAAAGAATAACATGCATAAACAGAACTTGTGTTTCTTTAAATTTAATTATATTTGTGAATTTCATAAATTTTCTTATGAATAATGTGACAAAAGCAAATTGTAGTATTTAAAAACTTATGTATTTACATAAGTTTAAATATAAATTAGTTGTATAGTAAATTATTCTCTAGTTATTCTCCTAAGAGAGATTTTTACAAATCCTGTAGAAATGGAGCTTTTTTTTTTCAATTTTCATACTAGTATGGTCATTACTATGGACACAACTTAATATTACTTATTACTGTTCCCTACAAATAGCTACCATTATTGAGCACATATCAATATTTGATGCCTAACACTGTACTAAGTCCTTTACACAGAATCTTATGAGGAAAAGGAAATTACTCAGAGTCAAACAACCATTAAATAGCACAGGTGATACGTTAAGTCCAAGCCTCTCTAATTCCAAAGTCTTGCTCTTAACTTCCATGTTAAACTGCCTTTATTCAGTCCACATATATTTAGCAAGCCTCATATAGTAGCACTCTTTCAGAAGCAATGGAATCTTACAGATGCTGTGGGAGCAAAGCACTTACTATGAGGTGACACCCCTCCCTTTTTGACCTTCAAGGAAATAATATGCCTTATTTGATGTCCTCACTACATTCTGATGTCTTTATGCTTTTCTCCCACAGCATCTGTAAGATTCCATTGCAATTTTTTTTTTTTAATAACTTCTCTTTCTGGAGAAGCCTGGAAGAGCTTCTCATGTATCTTGGCATCCCTAGCATCTGAAAGGTTGACATTTCAGATAATCATAGAAAAGGCAGATACTCCAAAAGAGGCCTTGATAAAACATAGTCATTTCGGAAAAAAAGTCTGGTCAGTTCTTCACTCCTTATTCCAATATGAATTCCAAATGCATGAGAGATTTAATTATAAACATTGAAACAATAAAAGTACTCAAAATTTGGGTGATTTGGAATGTAAAGTGTTTTTTAGTAAGTGATACCAAGGGCAAAGATTCTAAGAGAAAAGTTAACATTTGGCTACATAAGACAGAAAATTTTTCTACTATAAAAATAACATGTAGGGGCTTCCCTGGTGGCGCAGTGGTTGAGAGCCCACCTGCCGATGCAGGGGACACGGGTTCGTGTCCCGGTCCGGGAAGATACCACATGCCAAGGAGTGGCTAGGCCTGTGAGCCATGGCCGCTGAGCCTGCGCATCCGGAGCCTGTGCTCCGCAACGGAAGAGGCCACAACAGTGAGAGGCCCACATACCGCAAAAAAAAAAAAAAAAAATGTACAACTTGAAAGAAAAATATGAAAATTGTTTTCAACATGTGAGATATGAGTGGCCAATAAAATAGGCAGATATATTCAGATTTTCTAATAATCTAGTAAATAAAAAAATGATAATGAGATGTCATTTTAGCCTATCCACTTGAAAACTATTTTTTTTAAGTTAACAATATTCAGTATTTTTCTGAGTGTTTGGAAATGGGCATTTGAATATACTCTTTTCGGGCATATAAAATGGTGTACTCCTGGATTGTATTTTGTTAATATGTATGAAAATGTTTAAAAAATGTATATATTTAGTCATAAAATATATACACATCAAGGAATGTACCCTAAAGAGATAGTCATACAAGTTAATAAAAATGATGTTCAGCAAAGGCATTTTATACAGTTATCAATTTATGCGTAAGATTAGAACATTTGAAACAACTTTAATTCCTATCTGGAAGGAACTAGTTAAAAGCTATGTATTATAAAAATATAGCCATCGAAATTGGTAAAGTAGATTAATATTTGTGGATATGGAAAATCCCTTGACATATTGTAGATATCTTTTGGCAATTAGGTTATGGGTAATTTCTTTCTTTCTCATATTTGGATTTTTATTTATGACATATTTTAATAGAGAAAAATAAAGGCTTCCATTTTATAGGAAAAAAAAAACTGATGGATTTGGTGGAGACATGTTTATTACTGTGGCAGATCCTGGGTCTGGGTATGTCTACGACACTGTCACAGACTAATTTCAAACCTAGCAGCTAAGGGGCTCAAAGCACCTAACTCACTCCAGCTTTTGTCTTCTATAGTTTAGGAACTGAGTAGAGTTAGAATTAATATTTTAGTTTTGCAATTATGAGGCAGAAAGGAAGGACTGGCACTGTTTCCGTGTTGCCATTATGCCACCTCCATTCTTCCAGTCCCTCCATTTCAAACATTGAAATTTTCTTTGCTATTTCCCTCTCTTTGTTGTGGTCACCCTCACTGCATACCAAGTCCCATTAATTCTCCCATCCATTTTTTTTTATTCCACTTGGACCGTCATCATATTCTGCGCTCTTCGGTGTGTTGATGATGCACTAGCTTTCTAATTGGTCTTTTTTCTCTCTCTCCTTGTCTTTAGTCTATTCTAACACCAGTGCTAAAATGGTGTTGGAAATGTCATTATAGAGCTCAGACTCTTTAAGTCATTTCTCATCACCTACTTGAGAGTGGCTTCCTTTCTTTGTGTGCTTTTGATGTTGACTGTGAAACTTTCAGTTAGGTAGCCATTGTGCCATTGATGTACACTTGGCTTTCCTGTCTCATTTGTCTAGAATATCCTGCTGCAATTTTGACTACCTTGCCTTTCTTTCCAATTATTTTTTGGCAGCTCTTTTACCTATTTATTATTTTGTACCTCTCTCTGGTACAAATTACAAACAGAAATATAAAGGAAAGCTAGGTAACTCCCCTAATTTTCAGTGCATTAGGGATTTTTGAAAAAATTCCACGGTTAAAGTGCTCATATGCTCTGAAGAATCTAGACATTGCTAATTAGTCCTTTTTGCTTGGCCATTTCTTAGCTTTGGCATTTCTTAGATTTGTCCATTTGTCTTTTGATTCATCTGAAAAAAAAGATTCTTGCTTTTAAGAGCACTATCACATATAACTTTTATCCTTTTATTTAACTCAATGTGATAAAGTGACATGTTTCTGTCTCATATCTTCAACAGAAATCACCTGATTCCTAGGCTTTTATACCTGATGACCAAGACACAATATGGCATGGAGAGTAAATATTTGATCTGTAATGATAAGAGAGAGAGATTGGTTTAACATATTTAACAGATATAAATATCTCTTATAACTGATCCAGATGGATGGCTTTGGAAAGTTATTTAACCTCCTTAAGCTTTCCTTCATAACTGATCCAGATGCATGACTTTGGGCAAGTTGTTTAACCTCCTTAAACTTTCCTTTTCTTATCTGGAAAGAGCTACCACTTTTGAGTGATTTGCCTTCATTGGAATGTCTATTCCTTTCTGTCAGCTTTTTTTAAAATTTGCAACATATTTTTTTTTCAGTTTGTAAATTTTTTCTTTGTGCCCTTGCCCATTCATCCCCATTAAAGCATTCATCCCCCTTTATTATTGATTTGTAAGATGTCTTTTTATTTATTTTTTCCAGTTTTATTGAGATATAATTGAAATATAACATTGGGTAAGTTTATGTTGCTTTGATACACTGACATATTGCAAAATGTTTACAACCATAGCATTGGCTAACACCTGTATCACATCACAATTATCTTTTTTTGTAGTGAGAATGTTTACAATCTCTTTAAGCAACTTTCAATTATATAATGCAGTATTATTAATTATAATCACTCTGCCATACATATAAGAACTTATTCATCTTATAACTGGAAGTTTATATACTTTGACCAACATATCTCCCTTTATACTCACCCCCCAACCCCCAACAGTTCCTGGTAACTACCATTCCAGCCTGTTTCTATGAGTTTGGCTCTTTTAGATTACACATATAAGTGACATCATACCATATTTGTTTTTCTCTGTCTGACTTATTTCATTTGGCATAATGCCCTCAAGGGTTATCCATGTTGTCATAAATGCCAGGATGTTCTTCTTTTTGGTGGCTATACTATTCCATTATATATATATATATATATATATATATATATATATATACACACACACACACACACACACCACATCTTATTTATCCATTCATCCATTTTGGCTGCTGTGAATAATGCTGCAATGAACATGGGAATACAAATATCTCTTTGAGATTCTGTTTTTATTTCCTTTGGATATGTACCCAGAAATGGGATTCCTGGATCGTATTTTTAATTTTTTTGAGGAACCTTCATACTGTTTTCCATAATGGCTGCCCCAATGTACATTCTCACCAACAGTGCAGAAGGGTTCCCTTTTGTTCAAATCATCTCCAATACTTAGCTCTTGTCTTTTTGATGATAGCCATTCTGACAGGTGTGTGGTGTTATCTCCTTGATTTGCATTTCCCTGATGAGTAGTGAGGGAGAGCACTTTTTATTACGTACTTGTTGGTTGTTTCTATGTTATCTTTGGAAAAACATCTATTTAGTTCTTCTGCTCATGTTTTTTTTTTTTTTTACTTTCTAGGATTATCTGAGCTCTCATAGAAGAAATTTCCTCTTAACCTCGTTACGCGGGCCTCTCACTGTCGTGGCCTCTCCCGTTGCGGAGCGCAGGCTCAGCTGCCATGGCTCACGGGCCCAGCCACTCCGCGGCATGTGGGATCTTCCCGGACCGGGGCATGAACCCATTTCCCCTGCATCGGCAGGCGGACCCTCAACCACTGCGCCACCAGGGAAGCCCTGCTCATGTTTTTAATTAGATTTTTTTTGCTGTTGTGTGAGTTATTTATATATTTTGGATATTAAATCCTTATCAGATACACAATTTGCAGATATTTTCTCCCATTCTGTAGGTTGTGTTTTCATTCTGTTGATGGTTTAATAAAACTTGCAACATCTTAAAATCAATTTTCTGGGATGATATTTGACCTAATTTTGTTAAAGTATTTACTGAATTTGAAAGATTTTAGAAATATTAGAAATGTTTTGTTCTAAGTGGCCCTTTCCATTTGTCTATTTTGAACATTTTAGGAAAATTTCATTCATTGTTTGCATTCTTCTTCAATATTTATTTTCATTTAATTATAACAGAAATTTTACTTTTGGTTAACTTTAATGCAATTTCATCTTCAGTTTAAGACATTATTATTTTTATTATTAATTGATTTTTATTGGAGTATAGTTGCTTTACAATGTTGTCTTACATTCTACTGCACAGCAAAATGAATCAGCCATGCATACACATGTATCCCCTCCCATTTGGATTTCCCTCTCATTTAGGGTACCACAGTGCATTAAGTAGAGTTTCCTGTGCAATACAGTGTGTTCCCATCTGTTGTCTATTTTACACATAGTATAGGGTATATGTGTCAATCCCAATCTCCCAATTCCTCCCACCCTAAGACATTTTTAAATACAAAATATTCAGTAGAGTTTGAAATACAGGTGAAGAAGTCAGTTAGGCAAACTGGTTTAGGGGAATATTCTATTATCTGTCACCCCGCTTCTACACTATATAACTTTGGAATCTGTCCTTTTTATTTTGTATGCCAGGACTAAGGTTGAAAAATTATCCTTTTTCTTCCCTCCTCCCTCCCTACTCCCTGTCTTCATCCTTCCTCTGCCTTTTAAATCTGATTCGTTGAACTGTTTTTCTCTTCTCTAAAGCTAACAGATATAATTAGAATATCACAAAATAATAACTTTGATGTTTATAGTTTTGGTGTTTATACTTTAATGTTACCATACTTTTAGTGTTATAAACTTATTCAATCATTATTCCTTCTAGAATGTTCTATTTTCCCAAGCATACTTACAATATATTTCACTATTATTTACTGAAGTCCCCTCTAAAGTCTGGAAGAGCTTCTTAGTTACCTAGTTCATGGATCTATCTATGGACTTAATTCACATAAGGGGTATCATTTTGTCCTTTTGATTCTCTTTTCATGATCCTTATTTTATGTACATTCTAAGGGATTGGCTAAACGAAGTTTTCATGACCTTAGCTGGTTTACAGGTATACCTCAGTTTGACAGTTATGTCTCCTGAACAACAGTCATAGACAACTATAGTTCTGAATTTTGGACTGTCCTCTTGGGTTTGTATTAAACTATTTGTGTTACCATAATTTAAGGACCACTTGAAATTGTGATGGTCAGAACATAACTTCAGAATGTTTTGCAAGATTTTGATACATTAGGCCTGTAAATCATAGAGTGAAAACTCCAAAACTACCATTACCTTTCTAGGCTGATTTAACTGCAGAGGTGTCTCCTGGCCCTGGCAGCCTGATAATTACTGAGTAACCTTTCCATCTCCATAAGGAAGTGAGCTGCATGACTACTGAAACAGAATTCTGGGAATGAAAGACTAAAGATATGTGAGAGAAAAAGTAATATATTTATGTAAAATATATGAAATGTGAGAAAATAGGTTTTTGAAAAGTCTTGTAATTTTTCAAGTTAATTATCTACCTTGCCATACACCTGCTTTAGCTTGAGGTCATGGAAATGAATAAAATTTGTCCTTGTTTTTGAGGCGCTTATTTACCCTCTGACCCCGTGCAAAAAAGGCAGACTTAACAATAAGTAGTATTTACTGTTCTCATTTTAAAAAATTAATTTCATGAAAATTGATAAAGGAGTATTTCTGCATGAGGGGTTAGAGATCTTGCATTGGAGATCACTGTATAATTCTAAATCCACTTATTTATATGATTATGAACAACAAGGCTAATGCTTTGAAATTAAACATTTGATTTAAAAGAAACTACAAAAAATGATGTTAATTATGGGAAGTTACATTTTATTTTATTTTTGTGGGGAAAACTCAGAATTTAATCTTTTAATGACTTTTATATATATCACACCACATTGTTAATTATAGTCATCATGATTTACATTAGATCACTAGTTCTTTTTTAAAAAAAATTTATTGGAATATAGTTGATTTACCATGTTGTGTTAGTTTCAGGTGTACAGCAAAGTGAATCAGTTATACATATACATATATCCACTCTTTTTTAGATTCTCTTCCCATATAGGCCAATATAGAGTATTGAGTAGAGGTCTCTGTGCTATACAGTAGGTCCTTATTAGTTATCTATTTTATATATAGTAGTGTGTATATGTCAATGCCAATCTTCCAATTTATCACTTGCCCCAGAAGTTACATTTCAGATGTCAGAAATTTATTTTTTTAATTTTTATTTATTTAAAAAAAATTAAATTAATTTTTCTTGGAGTATAGTTGATTTACAATATTGTTTTAGTTTCTGCTGTACAACAAAGTAAATCAGTTATACATATACATATATCCACTCTTTTTTAGATTCTATTCCCATATAGGTCATTATAGAGTATTGAGTAGAGTTCCCTGTGCTCTACAGTAGATTTTTATTAGTTATCTATTTTATATATGGTAGTGTGTATATGTCAATCCCAATCTCCCAATTTATCCCTCCCCGCCTTCCCCCTTGGTAACCATAAGTTTGTTTTCTACATCTGTGACTCTATTTATGTTTTGTAAATAAGTTCATTTGTTCCATATCATATGATATACAAACAGTAAATGCTAGAGAGGGCATAGAGAAAAGGAAACCCTCCAGCACTGTTGGTGGGAATGTAAAATGGTACAGACACTATGGAGAATAGTATGGAGTTCCTTAAGAAACTAAATAAAGAGCTACCATGTGATCCAGCAATCCCACTTCTGGACATATATCTGGAGAAAGCCATAATTCAAAAAGATACATGCACCCCATTGTTCATTGCAGCACTATTTACAACAGCCAGGACATGGAAGTAACCTAAAAGTCTATCTATAGATGAGTGAATAAAGAAGATGTGGTACATATATGCAATGGAATATTACTTAGCCATAAAATAGAACGAAATAATGCCATTTGCAGCAACATGGATGGACCTAGAGATTGTCATACTGAGTGAAGTAAGTCAGAGAATGACAAATATCATAGTAATTTCTTTATTTAACAAAGGGTCCATTAAATTCATTTATGAAGGCTAAACAATTTAAGCAAAACAGTTTAATCTTCTGACTTTTTTACCATTCCTTAGTTTCTTGTGGATTTTCTATGCCAGAAATAGAGCCTAGAAACTTTGTATAGATATCAGGTTCCCTCAATAATGCATTTACTTATCCTCTTCGCCTGTGGTCAATGAATACATTTAGTTGTTTGGGAGCCATCTGGTGGGGAAGATGTCTGAAGCACTTTACCTGCCTTCATTGTAGCTGATTAATAGTTGCCAGTTGTGTCTCCTGGAAAGGTAGTCAAGCAACTTCAGTTCTGAATTTTAGTCTGCCCTAAATTTGTATTAAGCTAATTTTTGTTGGCATAATTTGAAGACAATTGGAAGTTGGGATGGCCAGAAAGTAAGCTCAGAATGTCCAGCAAGATGTTGACATAAAAGATATATAAATCATAGAAGGAGAACTCCAGGAATGGAATCTCCAAATTAACAGCTTACCTCAGCAATGGTGCTGGCATCTCAACACAGCAGCTGATAATTCATAGTGCTTTTAGTAAGTACTGTATTAGCAGTTCAAATGAGTTGAAGCTAGATTGATATGAAATGCTAAATATTATCTGATGAATTTCTCATATATAACCAACATGATTCCAGTTATTTAAACCTGTTTATATGGCTGTGTTTCACTGCTTATCCAGATAGTTTAATTGTACCACATGCATCCAATATAATCAACCTGAGTAATACATTTTGCAATATGTATACACACACATACACAATGTATATATGACATATTTGGGAGGATGTGAATTGCAATGCATTTTTAGTCACATATATATGAACAAGGTTTTGATTTTGCATCCATCCAATAATATAAAGTTACTCAGGATGAAAAAGAAACAATGCAAACAAATTACTTATAGTACTCAAAGTTGATAGTAATCAAAGTTTATGCTAAGCATATGCAAGGAATTGAGTGAGAATGATTTTTTGTTTCCTGTCAAATGAAGTTACCAAGAGTTTCTGATTTGTCTTTGCTGAATTACTCTCCCTGTAGGTCATTTCTGGTTGGTTTGTTGCCATTCAGGGGTGAGTGTTTGGGTAGAGTTGGGGCCTGCTCATAATGGATACCTGTTCTACTGTACAGTGAATCTGGCCTAATTCAGGTGATCAACTTGCCACTTCAATGTAAGGCACAGGTCTGTGAAAGGAAAAGAGTTCTAGGGAGGGCCCACTGGAGAACTTTTCCACAAAAGACTGCCCTGTGTATGCCAGGTACAGATGTTGCAAGGACCCTGCCTTCTGATCACTCAGTATATTTTCCAAACAATATCTTCATACAGTAACCGCAGTGATGACATTTTTACCATATCAAAAAACTAAGACAGACATAATAAAAATGCAAAAGAAAAAGTTGGAAACAAAAGGAAAATGGTTCCAGGCTTAAGACAAGTGTAGAAAATAACAAAATAATGGGAGATGACATGTACTTTACCAAAAGTTCATTGAACTGAAGGAAAGAGTATGATATAATGTAATTTATTGAACTAGTTCCTAATTAGTAAATAAACCTGTGTGGTTCTTAAATGGTAAATCATCTAGATTCCTACAGGATAATGATGGCTCTCTAAATTTAGTCTCTCAAAACATCCTGCCAAAAAAAAAAAAAAAAAAAAAAGGAAAGAAATCAATGAGGAGAGCAAGTAAGACTGCTTATAACCCATGCCTACAGAGTAACTAGGAAACGAAGAATACAGCAGACTTCAATGTACTTCTAAATGGGAAATAAATTATATGACATCCGCACATCCAGTTCCAAAGCCCATGCTGGAATGGAGAATCAGGTGGAGACTGAGCAATAGACAGGTGAGTTCATGAGGATCTTGCTGGTGTAAACACAGATAAGATGATTCCCAAGAAGGAGGGAGAAGTACTGAGCACAGGTCAGGCACCTGGTGGATCACAACCCTGGCTACTGGGGAATATAAGGAAGGTGGCAGCAGCCTAGGAAGGCATTGCCTAAGGGAGAGATGAAAAGAGGAGGAAACTTTAGGGGCTGAGACATGAAGGAAAGGAGAGAAGCAGTTGGTAGAGATCATGGGTAT
>NW_006788722.1:3508052-3510792 GCF_000442215.2 Lipotes vexillifer | reverse complement strand
GGAAAGAGTATCATGCAGTCATACGATGCATCAACCTCTTTCTGCTTAATAGTTAATTAAAAATACATTTTAAATTAAATAGTTAATTAAAAGCACAATATAATAAAATGTATTATATTTTAGTATAATGAAATACACTTATACCAAAGAATAAGATACTCTTGAACAATAACACTAAATAATTTCAAATCCTTCATTCCTGGATAGAACCATTTTCTTATTGATGCACAAAATCCCAAGATCATTTAAAATGAATAGAAAACCTCAAGCAATATCCAAAGTACTTTACTGTAAGAAGAAAACAAAAAGTAAGAATTAATATTTTTATCAGATGATTATACTACCCAAGTACCATCCACAGAGTAGAAGAAAATGTAACATGAAATAAATATCATTAAACCAATATTTGCATATGTGAAAGAGCATTGCAAAATTGGAAATTCTAAGACTCAGAATATGAATGGACAAAAAAACTGGAGGATACGAAACAAGAGTTGATAAAACCAGGAAATATAAGAAAAAGAAACATCATCTCCAAAAAAAATTAACGTTCCTTCTAAAAATAAAAGTATTTGGAAAATAGCTGTTAAAATATGAACTTGTAAGAAGACATTAATTTCAGTCATAAAATTAATCTAAAATTGCTTGTATAGCATTTAGCAAAATTAAAATATTTTGAAGTATGATCCACCCTTTCTCCTTCAAAATACTATAATTATCTATTATCAAAAGTGGGGGTACATATTTTTTTCCAGAACTTTTCACAATGCTTTGTGCATCCTAGGTGCACAGTTAATGTTTGCTCTGTGAACTAGAGCATGTCAGCCAGCTGTTGCTTACCTTATAGCAGAAAGACTCACATTTTTAGTAGAGGATAACTTTCCTTTTTATATTGTCTTGAAATTCATATGAGTTCAGTGAATCAGATCAGAGAGGTGTGTTGACTGAGCTTAGCTGGGAGGCAGTGGGGAAGATGGGAGAGTGGTAAAGCCTTTGAGGCTGCAGTGACAGGGTGTGAGGAGGAGAGAGGGGAACCTGAGAGATTCTCCCTTGGGGCTTAGTGGGGGATAACGCGTTCAGAGTGGACACAGGGTAACAGCAACCTGAAAGCAGAAGGCACAGTGGCAGCTGCTGCCTCTCAGTGTGTTAATTCTGGCCTTCTAATAAAAAATACAATGAATTCCACATGGTCTAGATTTATGACAATCTATACCATGCATCCTGTTTCCGGGTCAGAATTAGAAGCTATACTGTGAACCATGGACTTGACCTCAGCTGTCAAAGAGATGAAGGCATCTTTTTTTTTTTTTTGCCATACGCGGGCCTCTCACTGTTGTGGCCTCTCCCGTTGCGGAGCACAGGCTCCGGACGCGCAGGCTCAGCCACCATGGCCCATGGGCCCCAGCCGCTCCGCGGCTTGTGGGATCTTCCCGGACCGGGGTACGAACCTGTATCCCCTGCATCGGCAGGCGGACTCTCAACCACTGCGCCACCAGGGAAGGCCAGTGAAGGCATCTTATATCAGACACCAGACGGCCCTGTAATATGTAGCCGCTTCCTCTCTTACACGTACTGGGGATCAACATATAAAAACAGCATGAAGCTACCCAATCACATTGTTGGTTTTCCCCCCTGTTTTTGGTTTGACACTTCCAGAGTTAATAGGAAATGTCTTTTTAAAAATTAAGATGTTTTCATGATAGGGGACTGAACAAATTCTCACCAGCTGAACGTTTATATAGCTGATCATTCATTCATGATCAACTCAAATAAAAATATTCTGATATTTTGATAACTGTAATTGATCCCTGTCATTCATTGAACCATTGGGGCATTTTCTAATTCCATCAGAACAGTAAATACGTTGTAAATTAGAATATGCTTATCTGCAGAAAACTTTTAAAAAATAGCTACATTGTGTTTATAATGTTCCTGGCACTGCTCAAAGCCTTGACGTGTGTCAGCTCATTGAGTCCTCATGGCAGTGTGACATAGTAATTATTATGCCCATTTTACAGATGAGGAAAGTGAGGTGCAGTGAGGTTAATAGGAAAGTGAGGTACAGTGAGGGTAATAACTTACTCAAGATCACTCAGCTAGTAGCTGCCAAGATTCACACTAAGGCATTCTGTCTCTGGTGTATGTGCCAAAATACTGAATCATATCTGGTGCTTTTTCCTCAAAATGGATTTTACAGTGAAAAAGTGATAAATGAAAAATAGAAAGCCAGTATTTTAATTCATTGTTGAAGAATCACTAGCAGAAATGACTATTTTCTAAAATTATTTACCAGTGTTTGTCAATATTATTGTAGGCCGTAAAAATTATATATATTTCCTAAACCAGAATTGAGACAAATGAATAACAAAAAAATTTCCCCTAGCCTGTGAATTTAGCTGATTTATAAAAGTATAAAATTAAATAACAATTATATTCTTGATTAGTTATCTTTATTTAGAAGTTAAATAATGTGAAAATTTGGAGTTTTCCAGAAAATCATTCTATCTAGAATTCTCTTCAGTTCTGATCTGGTCTGTTAGACCGTCTTCTAAAATTCTAATTAGTGTCAATTGAGGTATTGCTGATTTTGACCTCCTGACTTCCTGAGATCTAGAATATTGGAAGTCTTGGCCTCTTTCCTATAATCAATTCCAATCTACAGATATTTATTGAGTGCCTACTAAGTGTAACACTGTTACAAAGAAATAAATATCTTCAAAGAACATGCATTGTTGTAGGG
>NW_006788722.1:3499796-3508042 GCF_000442215.2 Lipotes vexillifer | reverse complement strand
AGGGAAATTTAATGTTTCAAGATGATAGAAGAAATGTCACAAATGATAGCATGACTCATTGCCACATGAATAAAATAGACAGAAAGTGCTATTGTGTTTCTGAGAGAAGAGAGAGTGCTTCGAACTCTGTTTCACCCTCATGGTTAACTATGTTCTCAGGGCAAGACTGGTGTGCGTTAGCCATTTGTGGGAACCTTGAGTCAGTAACTTTTAAACTCTTTCCAGCTAAGCTATAGACTTTTCAGCTTAACCCAAAACAATGGAAAGGGTAAACTAAAGAGGATCAAATCTGAGAACCAATTATATCCTAGGAGCAGCACTGTGCGTTTTAAAAATATGTATTTTTAAGTTAAAGCAATAGATGCACGTAGCTTAAAAATATAATAGTAGTAATAAGCTTGTAAAGAAAAACCCCACACTCTACCTCCCTGTATTAAAAGGGAAAATCACTTTTAGTTCTCTTAAATATTTCTTTTAATATTTGCCAGCATATATTAAAATAATACAGGCATTGATTTTCTATTACACATACCTTTTCTCTTAAACAAACATGCACATACACACACAATCATGCACATGTGCATGAGCACACACACCGAGATACTTCCCCTTCTCACATTTCCCCACAACTTTTAGTAAGTTAAGGTGCATTGTCAGTATGATTGCTCTTATTTGTAATTTTTTCTTTCCTTTCATGGTCTCTGTTTCCTCCTGGTTTTTCTTCTTGTTTTCGTTGGTCTCCCATTTTTGTGTGTGTTGGGAGCATCCTCAAATTTCTCATGGTCCCTAGTTATGTTGATATGTAACAGTAAGGCACTAAAGCTCTGTGTGCTTGGGGTGGGGTTGGACAATTAAGTGGGGACATGGTGGGCGGGACAGCTGCTGGGTTTCCTAGAGAGGGACCAGTGATCTGGGCTGAACTATCTATCGATGAGCTCTCCCAAGCATCAGTATCCACAGAATTTTTCTTTGAAGTTCATCAGATTTTCCAGAGTGGAATACTTTAGTTTTCTATCTGGGAGGCGTGTACCTCTCTATCCAAGTTCTGGAAGCTCAGTGGGAGAAAAGAGCTAAGGGTCCCATAGTTAAATATATAGACTCAATTACAGCTCCCCTCACACAAATTTGCTTCATGACTTAATTTACCTTATTCTTCCCTTTGCTATGCCGAAGGTCCTCCCCTCCAGGGTCTCTCAGATTTTGTTTCTTAGGAGACAACCCCTTTGCAGGATTGTGTAGTCATGGTGTAGCAGCCTGAGGGTGTCACTATTGGGGTTCATGAGTTGGGGATCTGCATTCTGAGTTAGGGGTTCTGGAGGACATGAATCAGTGCCCCTCTCTTTGCTAGTTTTCTTTAAAATCAGACTGGCTTGGCTCTGCTAACTCCAGTTGTTATTCTTCTAAGTGCTTTCCCTCAACTTAAATGGGTTTGCCTCTCTTTCTTGTTCTTTTCTTTCTTCTTATCACTTTGTCCATGTAGTTTAGTAAAATTTTTTTCTCTGTTACCAACTTACTAATTTAAGGGGAAGGACAGGAGATGGCCATATATGTTCAATCTGCCACAGTGAAATCGAAGCAACTATATTATTACTGCTGTTTTTAAAATAAACTTCCCAGTAAGCCTGTGAAGTGATCCCATTTAACATATAAAGACATCGAGATTCAACTAAGGTTAAATGAGGCTTGTTTCAAAAGCTTATATTTTCCCACTGGTTCTCAGGAAAAATAAAGGATTATGACAAGAGAGGATTGCAAACTTTTTAACATTAAGGACAACTGTTTAATATTCCCTTTATATTCTATGCTTCAAATAATTTTATCAGCCAAGCAAACTGTATATATGAAGTTGTGCACCATTGCATTATTTTCCCTTTTTATGTTTATCCAAGTACACAGGCAGATTTTTCTGAACAGCATTAAGTAGCCAGAGTTGTCCCACAGGGCAAAGGTCTTCTTTCTTCCAGTTTTCAGTATCATGGTTTTACTTTCCTTTAAGTCATCCTGAAGGCCATCAGGCTTCCTCTAACAGATTTTTTTCAAAACCCTCCCATCTTCTCCCCACCATATAGGCCCAAGTCTGCTGAAACAGTTTTAGGTTTTTGTTAGGGCAGCACCTCACTCCCAGGTCTTAGTTGTCTTTTCTGCTAACCCAGTTCCCACACAACATATTGGCTTCAAACACAAACGATCATTCATAATCTCTCACTTTTGTGGGTCATGAATGCAGACAGCACAGTAGCTGTGGCTAGTCTCTGCTAGTATCTGGGGGCTGGCTTGAAGAATCAGAAGTTGGGAGCCAGAATCATCAGAAGTCTCCTACACTCACATCTAAAGATGGATGCTGGCTGTTACTTGGAATCCGTGAAGATCTGTGAAGCGTCTGAGGTTGCTCTTAAGGTGTTCTCAGCATCTCAGATGCTGGCAGAAGATACAAGACTCCCAGGTTAGAGGCAAAAGACTGTTACTCAGGGCATAGCAGGCAGCATGATTTTCAAGTTCACATTGTTACTTTTCTCCTTAAGACCCATGGAGGGCATGGGGGAAGGGTGGAGTAATTTAGTTGGGTGCTGCACATGTAGTAGGTATACATGACAGCTGAGGAGGCTTAGGAAACCTCAGTCTTTTCAAGGGGTTGCAAGCAAACTTGCTCCAACTTTGTACTGGAAGGCAGCATGATCTTTATTCTCATACTTGCCATCAAAGAATTTTCCCTTGTTCCAGAGTGAGACACTCTAACTCATCAGGTTGTTTGGTATACAAACACTTTTGGAAAGAGAGTCTGGAACAAAGGACAGTAAGTTTCTCTGCTAGTAAGATGTGCAGAAACACAAAAGACCCATTGAGGGCTTCCCTGGTGGCACAGTGGTTGAGAGTCCGCCTGCTGATGCAGGGGACACGGGTTCGTGCCCCGGTCTGGGAAAATCCCATATGCTGTGGAGCAGCTGGGCCCGTGAGCCATGGCCGCTGAGCCTGTGTGTCCGGAGCCTGTGCTCTGCAACGGGAGAGGCCACAACAGTGAGAGGCCCGCGTACCACAAAAAGAGGAAGAAAACAAAAAAAAAAGACCCATTGAGAAGATTGTCTCAGTGAAAGGAAGAAGAGAATGGATATTGAAAAATAATTAGCAACTTCTGACACCCTGTTTACTAGAACAAACTGAGCTATCAACAAATAATTTTACCAAAGTGTAATAAGTATAAGGGAATTTAGACTTCTTATTTGGTGTTCTAAAAGCAATCTGGCAAATTCTGCTTGCGGACTCTGATTCAGAGAAGGCTTCAGATACAAAACGCTCAAAGGGAGTAAATTAGATACTGAGGAAATCTATTGTTGTCTTATTGTTATTGTCATAGCTCTTTGAGCATATGCATATGACTTACCACGTCTAATACACTTCAGTAGTTTTGGATGACGTATTTTCATAAGAACATTTATTACAATTAAAGTAAGTATTTAGCCTGGAGAAGGGCAGACTCAGGGGTATGCATGAAATAAGAGATTGTCAGGTAAAGAAAGAGGGAACTGTCATAGAAGACGTGATGTGAAAGACCGTAGCACATTTAGAAACAGAAAGAAGGCTGCCAATGTGGCTAGAGAAATGTTGATGTGGGGAAGTGGTCTGAGGTAAGGCTGGAGAACTGGGCAGGGTCCAAAAGCTGCACTTGGCTTCTGCTTGGAGACCTGTTTGGTGGTGAGGAGGTATACATGAGGATAGACCTGCAGGAGGCTGTGGCCATAGTCTGGGTGAGATGTGTTGGTGGCATGGACTAAAGAGCTGGCTTTGGAGGAAAGACATGGATGGATGCTTTGCAACATCACTGAGTAGAAGAATTCACCAATTCTAGAAAAAAAGACTTTATCATCCACCAGTATTATTTTCTAAGTGTCATAAGTCGTATATGGCCCCTTGAAAGCATGAAGGTTAACACAGGCTCTGGAGTGAGACTAGCTGTGTCCAAATCTTAGTTTTACCACTTCCTAACTACATGACCTTAGGCAATGTGACCTTCAGATCCCTCAACTGTAAAATAAGTTGCTTAGAAATATCTTTTTATAGCATCTGTGAGATTGTCAAAATGGTGATGATAATTTGTGGAAAGACAGCACAGGCCAAATATACAAATTTGTCTAACTTAAGGAAGTTTCCAAGAACCTAACTGGGTGGCAGGGGTTGGCAAAGCAGGAGGCTTTCCACCTTATCCCCGTTAGAGGAGCAAATGTCCCAGACCTTCAGGTACGTCAGAGGTGTCCCAGCATTCCCCTGACCGGAAGGCCGCCCATGTGGCTGGTGTTTACCTTGCCATTTCTTGGTGCTTACCTTGCCATTCTTATGTGATGCCTTAGCCCCTTTTGGCTTGTTGCAATATTTATGAATTGCTCACTAGGTGCATGTAACTAATACTAACACTCCCAACATCTTACTGCATTTTCCTCAAGGTTAGAACACCTGTGTCTTTTAGCAAGTCAAAGATTTAGGTCTGTTTGAAATTTATTCCTGCAACTTTGTGCAATGATTTAATGATGTAATTGTGTAAAAAACTTGGCCCAAACCTAGAAGATTGTAGTACATGATAGAATGCAGGTGTTAGTTATTAATGAATTGTTAAGTAAATCTGTAGTTTAGTTTTAGTTATTCTAAATTCTATTATAAAGTTCTTTTCCAAAAATACTTTCGTTTATTATTTTCCAAGAACCTGGAATAAAGTATCCCTTCAAGTGTAATAATCCAGACATGTCTAAACTAAGTGAACCAGCTCACAGTTCTGCTGTTTAGGCAGGGATAACAGTAAAAAGAGTCTGCCAGAGTTTCAGTTATGCAAACATAGTAAACGGTGGGACCCAGACTATCCTTGCTTTGCATTAATTTATAACTCTTAAAAAAACACCCACATGGAAAAAAATCCCTCTATGTATTATTATGTCAGGTGAATATATTTTATAAAAGCTCTTTGTTAAGTGAAAAGTTTCAAAATATTAACAATTTTTATGCTTAATATTACTGAACTAATAAATTACAGCCATATTAATAATAACAATACTAATCAGCAATAAGGTTTGTGTGGCTTTATTCCTTCCTTAATTTGCTTAAGGGATTCCTTTATGTACCTAAGAGGAAAAAAATAGGATCACTAATTAATATGCTAGGTAGTAAAATATCTGACTGGATCAAGTTTGGTTGGGTACCTCAGGCTGTCACAAGACATCTCTTCAGAATATTCATAAAGAAATTTACCAGGTCTAGTCTTACAGCTTGAGGATGATTCAGGGGCTCATGGGAGTAATTAAAAGTAAAGATTAAGTCAGTAATGGTCCTACTCAGCAACTGTTTCAAACCTGGGCCAAATAATCTGCTGATAGGCAAACAATGCCATGCCTTTCCCAGGGGATAACACCTGCTCCCTCCCTCTTAATACACTTAGGAGCTCCTGGTTGTCAGAATTCAGACATCTTTAATGATTATTCTAATATTGTTTCCCCAAAATAGCAGCAGTAATTTGATCCCCTCTTCTCTTGCTGTGAATACAGTCTGCCTCTGCATAGTCCTTAGTCATCCTGGGTTCACCTGCAAAACTTTCTCTCCTGGTTGTAGATTTACATTGTGAAGCTGCAGATGGGGAAAAAATTCTTCCTCTCAACCCTCTCTCATTATCTCTTATGATGTTATTGGAGATTTTGAGTTGAGAATCAATAAAGAGAGGGGATGGGAAAAAGAGAGAGAAAGAAACATCACTTTTTATTCATGCCTCTCTTCTTATATATTTATTTATTTCATAGTCATGGAGGAACTCTTTCTTGAACAAAAGTAGTTATTCATTATGATAAAAAGGACAACACCATGAACGACAATGATCTGTGTAGACAATATTGAAACAGATGAATATAAAAATAGAAGAAAGGAGATACTTTTTAAAAATCTGGTCTTACCAAATTGAGGTAAGAAATTAAAAGAAGAGTACCTGGAATTTGACTAACTAAATTATAAAGTTACTATGTTCTTCCTTTGCTCTAGTAGAATTTACTATAGTTGGACAGATACAGTTACTTGACACTTATTAGGATTTCTCTAATTTTTTCAATTAAACAGATACAGTGGAAGAGATCACATAAACGGTTATTTCTCATCTATCTGAGATCCACATCAATGAAGCGTAACCACAGTTCAACTGTCATTTAAAATTTTCTCTTTAAGATTCTCCAGCAACTTAAATTTTATCAATAAGCTATTAAAATTTATAACTTTACCAACACATTTCTGAGATAGTAACTGAAACTTTTAACTTGATTTTTACAATTCTACAGTTTTTTTTTTAATGCAAAGACTTGAGGAAGTGATAAAAAGATGAATGTGGAATCCTATAGTCTTAAAATTGAAAAAGAGTTGAGGATTCACTTTGCATTTTATAGTAAACTAAGCTGAGTTCTAGAAAATCAAAGCATGCTGTGAGATTGTTTCAAGTCCAGGACCAAACTCAGTTTCTTGATGTCTTAGAGAATGTCTTCTTCACTATACTATAGTACATTTAGAGAAGATTCTAAGTCTTGAAAAAAATTCCCAGAGAGAAAATACGAAAAATAATACCTGATTAATTTATTATTTTCAGTGCAATGTTTTTTTCTTTATACACACATAAGTGAGCTACTAATAACACAATAACAGGAAAAATATAAAAAGCTAAATTTCTTACATTAAGGAAAATGTTTGGAAAACAAGTCCAAAATTTATAAAAATATTGGTACAGAATTTCTGGTTTTAGTTTTATTTTAAATTAGTTTATCACAAAGTCCAATGTCTTAGTTCATTAAATAGCTAAGATAATACAGAAAGGAAACTGAAAATCTACTTACATACGTATACTTTTTTAATTTTAGGGAAACAGGCTTTCTAAGAACCAACAACTGATATCATGACAGTCAAATAGCAGTTAACATCTTGTTCTGGATTTTTAAAAAATTTTCTCTTTGAACTCAAATCCACATAAGCATCTGAGCAGTTGGTTGTTAGAAAGCAGAACTTCAGGTGTGTCCTAGCTTCATGTTTCATACATAATCTACTTAATTTATATTCAAATTTAGTGTGGTGATGTTGTGTTCCAGTTTTAAATGTCTTTTTTTCTATTAGCCCATAAAATAATGTCCATTTTTGATATTGTTATATACAAAACTTTGCTTAGTACATTAATTTATAAGAAATTGCAAGATAGAAATATGGAACTATGTGGATTTTGTTTTAAAAAATGGAAACAAATAATATAAACATACTGCTTAATTGCTTGAAAAAATCACACACAAAATTTAATACTATAGTAGATACTGATTTTCCTCAGTATGAAAGGTGATTTTTTTTTAAAACAGAGTCTGCCATGTACTTTCTTAGAGACTTTTACTACAGATTTCTTAGCAAGTTAAAGGCAAAATATTGTGTAATGAATAGAAAATAGAGTGCCAAGTAGCCCAATTTCTGTTTCCAACCTTAGTATATTAGAAAGCAACCATTCTAAAGTCATACTTTGGAACAGTATCTCCCTTGTCTACCTCTACTCAGGCATGTCAGATGATTTTTATACCTTCTTTGCAAAGCTAATTGCTCCTAATTGGCCAATATTAAATATTTTCTTAAAATTCTAAAAAGTAATGTTGAAAGAGTGTTCCCTGTATGCAATATGACAGATAAAGAAGCTGTAAGTGATGTTTACAAGTCTTTTTTTTTTTTTGCGGTACACGGGCCTCTCACTGTTGCGGCCTCTCGCATTGCGGAGCACAGGCTCAGTGGCCATGGCTTATGGGCCTAGCCGCTCTGCTGCGCTGCATGTGGGATCTTCCCGGACCGGGGCACGAACCCGTGTCCCCTGCATTGGCAGGCGGACTCTCAACCACTGCGCCACCAGAGAAGCCCTGCCATTTATTAGTTGTGTGACATGGACCACGTTATTTTATCCCTCTATGTCTTAACTGTCTCTTCTGTAAAATGGGACCTTCAACCTGGAGATATTGGAATAACAAATGAATTAATACATGCATAAGCACTCTGCACAGCACTTGGCATGTTGCGTTATGTGACTTAGTCATTCATTTCTGATAACATTCATCATATTTTATATTACATTTATTGGTATTTTGCATTTTTGTAGGCTGTAGAATCTCCCTGTTGTAGGAAGCTGCAGCCAGATACAAGGAAGTTCATTTAATAAACATGAGGGCTAGAAATACTGGTATATAATATGTAGTCACTGCTTTCAAGGAGCTTAC
>NW_006788722.1:3472828-3499786 GCF_000442215.2 Lipotes vexillifer | reverse complement strand
CAGACTAGTGGAAAAGAGTAAAAACAAGCTGATAACTGCAGTTGGAGAAAATGTTATGGGAAAGGTCTACGAGAGGTCCTATGGAAGCAGAGTGTAGGAAGTGTAACAGATGAAGGAAGAATTCCTTACAACTGGAGCCAGGCAGGGCGTTTGGGCCATGTTTCATTCATTTGCTCACCCTGCCCTTCATGCATCCATTCCCCCCATCTGTTCAATATTTAATGAGTTCCCACTGTGATTTAGGTCAGAGTATTAAATTGTGATTTAAAAAATAAATAAACTTCTCTCCATTTTTGGAGTCTAGAATTTAGTTAAGGGGACTGATACTAAAAAATACATTCTTTAAAAAAAATTCCACTTTGACTGAAATTAATAATCATGTGTGTATATTTAATCTTACCTTATATGATATTTTCTTTTAAATAGTTTTTTATGAAAGCACATATGGTTGATTTTTATTTTCAGTCTTCAAATCTTTGTCTTTTAATAAGGGCATTAATTCATTTACTATTGCTAATAACAGCTAGAGCTGTTAGACTCTAAAGTTTACTGTTTTCTGCTTTGTTTGTTTATGATTTGCCTCATTCTTTTGATGTGTGAAATTTATTTCCACTCCTTTTATTTTTTGGAGAGAAGATTTACCTTCTGTTATAGATTCACCTATTAGTTCCATTTTACTTTAAAAACTTTTACTTTACTTAAACCTAAGTTAATGTTAATGGGGAAATTATATCAACTATTAGAGGGCAAAATGAAAGAATTAGCACTCTTTATTGCTCCTATGCTCCCACTCACCTATTTCACAGGTTTTGTTGATATAATATTAAAGTTAACTGTCATGTTTTTATCTTTAAGACACAGATATTCACAATTATATTTTGTAGTGTAAGACAAACACTGAGAGAAACCTTTAATACTCTGTTGACATTGTTAGTAAACCATGTCTTGCCTATTCTTCTTATCTATTTTATTTCTAGACAACTGGTGCTTATTTTGGGATATAAGTTTTAAGAGTGCCATGAATATCAGAAGACAAGTTCTTTTGCCTCAGACATGAATTCCAATATTAATTAGTTTAAAAATTCTCTGTAGACTACAGATTAAAGGGAACTCACAAATGTATGCAGGGTCCAAGCTGGAAGTTAAATCATGAAGTGTATCAGATATAAGATATTTAGATAAAGTCTATGGCAAAAGGGAGAGGTGCAGACCTATTTTGAAGGCATTCATATTCAATTTGTTTTTAAGCAGGGAAGGAAAAAATGACTATAAGCCACATCTGGCTCATAGATAGCTACTGTTTCTGTAGACACTGCTTGAGTGATTTTTACAATTTAGTGGTGAAGAGGAGAAGTCTGAGGCAAACATGATTCCTGATGTACATGACCTGTTTTTTGTTTTTTTTGTTTTGTTTTAATCTGGACTTTTCCCCCTTATCCCTTGAAATAAAGAGAAAAAAAATCTTTGCAATAATAAAGCAATTTTAAAAAATTAAGTTGAAATATAATCGGTAATCCCTTTCAGTTTACAAACTCAGGTTTTGAATTAAAGTATTTTATTTTTGAATGTTATTTCTTTGTCATGTGTTCTGGTCTTTTCTTTAAAAATATCTGTGTCTCATTTTTCACTTCCTTCCATATGTCTTTATTTCCCTTACAGTGTTGGAAAGTCCTCTCAAGTTTGTCACTTATATTATAGATTTAGCTTTCTGCATAAGCCCCTGTAGTTTTGCTTCAAATTCTGATTTCAATTTTTCCATTTTACCTACACTTAATAAAACTTTTTTCCTAATCTTCTGTGTCTCTTATTTGATGCATACTTACCTCACAACCAGTATCACTGTCCTTAAAAACGTGTGTGCATATCCCCATGTTACTTTATTTTCATTGAATGAAAAGAGGTGTTACCTTGCCTGGCATTTGCAAAGTAATTGCAAATTACTAGATTCTGAGTGTCCTGTCATTGAGACCCCTTGGGTGCTGTTATGTTGCCCTTGCATCTTAAATTAGAAAAGTTGTTCATGTATAAATGTCTTAGCCATACTTTTGTGTGTTTTTTATGGGTTTTTTGAATTAGGTAATCTCTCACCCACTTTCTGGCTAGGGTAAAATAGAACTTATTCTTAGATCATTTAAAGCAATATTTCTTCCTCTGACATCACTGATACAGAAAAGCAGTTCTCTCACAGTTTTTCATGGTTCTGTCCCTTCCTACTGCCATCTCCCTATTCCAAGATGCAGCACACTATTGCCCAGTCCACGTTGAGTTTTGGGGAATCAATATCCCTAAATGGATGAAAATATTATTGCTAATTCCTTTGTAAGTAAGTGACCAAAGTATCCCTATTGGCACAGAACTTTACTGTTTTTAGCACTGCAAGTCACATGTCCCGAGGACTTTCATGGTTCTGGGTAAACTCTAATGGTTAGTAACTTTATCTGCAACCAATGCCATCTTTTAATAAACATAAAATTCCAAACTTTCCAGAGGTTCTGCTACTTCCATTGGACCATGTTCCTTTTACCTCCATTGAAAATTATTTATCTTTTTAGTATCAACAGTAGTCAAGGTGATTTTATCTTCTGTTGTTTATATATTTTTTTTTTTCCCACAATGTATTTATTTATTTATTTATTTATTTATTTATTTATGGCTGTGTTGGGTCTTCATTTCTGTGCATGGGCTTTTCTCTAGTTGTGGCAAGTGGGGGTCACTCTTCATCGCGGTGCGCAGGCCTCTCACTATCGCGGCCTCTGTTGTTGCGGAGCACAGGCTCCAGACGCGCAGGCTCAGTAATTGTGGCTCACGGGCCCAGTTGCTCCATGGCATGTGGGATCTTCCCAGACCAGGGCTCGAACCTGTGTCGTCTGCATTGGCAGGCAGATTCTCAACCACTGCGCCACCAGGGAAGCCCCTGTTGTTTATATTTTGAAAGCAATACATTATTTCTTGTTTTAAAGATATAAGATTAATTCATAATATTGAATATACTTCTTCAAATTATGGGTATCTTTCCAACTCAGGTAATTCTGAGGCTTGCCTAGCCTGACCTCAAATGATTCAGACAGCATAGTACAAATGGAGGGAATGGAAAGGTGAAATCTGGTCCCTCTGACGATTAATTTTATGTCAGCTTGACTGGACTAAGAGATGCCCAGATACCTGGTAAACATTGTTTCTGGGTGTGTCTGTGAGAGTGTTTCCAGATTAGCATTTGAACTGGTAAAGCAGCCGGCCCTCCCCAGTGTGGGCGGGCATCCTTTAACCTGTTGAGGGCACAAATAGAACAAAAAGGCAGACGAAGGGCCAATTCACTCTCAGTTTGAGCCAGACATGCATCCATGCATCTCCTTCTGTCCTGGGATATCAGTGCTTCCTGGTTCTTAGGTCTTCAAACTCAAAATGGGATTTATACCATCAGCTCCACTGGTTCTCAGGCCTTTGGATTCAGACTGAATTATACCACTAGCTTTCTTGGGTCTCCAGCTTACAGGTGGCAGATTTCTCGGCCTCCATAATTATGTGAGCCAATTCCTATAGTAACATTATATATATTGCTTTGGAGAACCCTGACTAACACAGTCCCCACAACTGGCTGATCTAGAAAAGTCTGTAGGGTCTTCAGGCCCTGTGATCAGGGAAGTCAATTGCCTTGGTGGGAGGGATGGGTAATTTCTCCTTTAACTGTGTCTAGCCTGAGTATTCTTCCTGAGGACTCCAATTGCCTTTGGCTTTTGAAAACCTATTCTGAGCTCCAGAATATCAGTACTATGGGAATTCTAAAGTGTGTGTATGTTAAATGAAATGAAAAAGTAAAGGTATGTCAGTTTTGTATCACAAAATGATGCATGCTTATGCTGAAAATCGTAATTACTTTAAAAACTTAATTCAAAAAGTACTTAATGAATAGCTTTTATGTGTTAGGTAATGTACTAGAATGTATAGGACATACAACTTTAGATGCAGACTCTGCCTTCCAGAATTTCCCTTATAGTACTAAAGAGTCGCCAAACCTAGATGACTAGACTGCAAAGCCTGAGACGTCATGTAAAAGGGATTTAAAACTGCTGGAAAAGGACTATTTCTGGTTGGTGGAGATCATGGAAGGATTATTTGAGATAATGTTAAAAGCATGTTAAACTTAGACAGCATTGGAAGAAGCATATGAAAAAATATGTTTTAGAAAAAAATATGTGGAGTACGTACGTTCAGGGTGTATTTGAAAATTCAAAAGAAGCTGGGTTTAACTGATGCTCCAGGTCATTGATGGAGGTTAGTACCAGTTATTCGGGAGAGTTCTGTTAGGACTGTTGCGTGGAGGGCTTCGAGGTCCAGACTTAAGAGTTTAACTTTTTTATAGAGAAAATTTTCCTTATTTGTGTTTCTATCCATAAAATGTTGCCTAACAATAGACAGTCAATAAAATATTTGTGTAAAATGAAGTCATAAAAATTGTAACTGCACATCCAAAATGACTCTGTATGTGCTTAAATTCACTCATGTAGAGTTTTTTTTTTTTTTTCTTTCAGGAAGTTTGTTTAAATTTTTCAAAACCAATTTATGGAAATAGATGAATGAATGAGATTTGCATATAATATCACTGTAGACTAAATTAGAAGATTTGTTCCCCTTTAGTAAACAGGAACATAAGTAAGGATACCACTTAACAAAATTATTATAATTATGAGTAAGGTTTCAATTAAAAATATGTTGAAAGACATGGATTGAATATCATGAAATACCCAGCGTCACGGCAAAAGAAGCAATTTGCCACAATTAACAGGTCCACCAAAGGCCAGAGCTGCAAAGGGTATGTCTGAATACTGGTGAAGGGTGTAATTATCTCTGAGGTGGAGAAGGTTTCTATGCATTGGCTTGTTTGCCGACATCTGTCAGCTGTTGCAGGTTGCCACATCTCTGTTCTAGTTTTTAGCCTTAATATGATATCCTCAAATGTGTAAGCTGAGTGGAGTTACATACAAAAGTATATGCTGGGTTTTTTCCTCTGAACATATGTTCTTCCACAAAGAAGAACATTTCCCATTTCTGAAAAACATTTTTTATTTGCCAGCAGAAACTTGTATTTTTACACATCAGTTTTCACTAAGTCAAGGCGTTTTCTTAAATCAAACAGCAGGCAAAAGGTTTCCTGTGGAATAAGTGGGAGTGACTTACATTAAAAGATATTCTCTGACATAAAACAACTTCTAAAGGCTGTGCTTGCTGTTCTGAGAACCTTTAGAGTAATCTTGGCTCTAATTGATGTCCCCATCTTGTCTACATCTTAAAAAAAAAATGGAATCTTCATGCAGCTGTGGTAGAGAAAGTGAACTGGAATCAGGTAACAGAAAGTTATCAGAATCAGGGAAGTGCTACTTCTTGACTATATAACTTTCAACAAGTGATTTAACCTCTCTTTGTGTGTCCCAGTTTACTTCTCTTATTCTAAGGGCTTTACATGAATGTCTTAATTCTCACACAACTCTAGGGAGTAGATACCATAACAGGAAATTCAACTACAAGTAATTTATCGAAGCAGATAACATGTAAGCCTAGGAAATGAACCAGGCTTCTGTCCCCTAAGTCATAACCTTACCCATTTTCTTCTGTACCTATCAAATACTATCTACTTGATAAGAATCTTATGAGGTGTCAATGTCTGAACACAGCAGGTGTTTATTAAATGGTTTTTGATTCTGAATACAAACTTTTGAGAAGTAGAGATTTTTAAAAGTTTAATTAATTAATTAATTAAAGGTTGTGCCGGATCTTAGTTGCAGCAGGCTGGATCTTTAGTTGCGGCATGTGGACTCTTAGTTGTGGCATGCATGCGGGATCTATTTCCCCAACCAGGGATCAAACCCTGGCCCCCAGCATTAGGAGCTTGGAATCTTACCCACTGGACCACCAGGGAAGTCCCTTAAAAAGTTTAATTTTTTCACAAAAATTTTTATTCTTGATAAAATAAACTTGCTGGGAAAAATATTTGTGAACAATGTTGTCAGTAAAGGTAATTGGAACACATTTAGGTGGTTGGTAGAGCCCCACTTTCAGCCTGAATTACTTTATGGAGCATTAGGTCACAGATTATTGAATCTTCGAATTATAGTGGAAAACTTATGCAGGATTTCATTGTTTTTGCGTACTTAAATTCCAATTACCAAAGGCTATTCCTGGAGTTGAAGGGTCATACTTAGAACAATGACACTTGGAAGAAATGAAGACCCACTTAATTATTTAATGGGACTGCGGAATGCCAAGTACAGCCATAAAATGCTAAAATTCGTAGCAGACAAATCTTTTGTTATTATACATTTTCATCAGCATCATCATGGTGATACTAACATATGCCTTCTAATACCAGGTCAGAAATTATATCATGCTTGGTTTGTGGTAAATTGTTGGTTGACTGGGAGTGACTCCAGGGCAGTAGGCAATAGACTCACATCATACCAAAAGCATGTTTTCTCTGTTTGATTCTATAAGCTTTCCTAACTGGATAAGTACATTTTTGAAATTGCATTGGCTTGATTTTCTCAGTAAAGATTTTAACTGGGATGAAATGTTGGTTAATCATATGGGTTTGTGAGTATTTTAAACTAATTTATATTTTAAGGACCAAGCTCTTTTCATGAAAAAAAAATTTAATGAGTTATGGTTTCAAGTGAGACCATTAGGATAAAGCTGTCTTTAAGCAAGTTGGATAGCAACAGGGGAAAAGCAGGTTTAGAGGATACACGGGAATAACTAGATGTTTTGCAACACTGAGTTTAGAGTCCTTGTGGGGTGTCTGTGTGAAAATTCTGGAAGATAACTAGACATACAGTACTGGAACTTCGAGGAGAACTAGTGACTTTAGACATCAATTTGAGAATCATTAGCTTATTTGGTGCTGGAAGAATGGGAGCTGAGGTAGCCACACACACAGAGTGTGGTTTATCAGATTTTCAGTAAAGTGGAGTATTGTGGCAGTGGGATTTGCTTATTACTCTCTTCTGCTATTTATTTTTTTTAATCAGTGATTTAGATTAGCACATAGAAAGTGGGTGGGCTTTTCAGGATTTCAGATATGAACTGAATGGCATGAGTGCCTGATGCATTGAGTCAGATTCAGCTATTTTCATTTAACTGGAATCAGTGTCTGAAAACAAAATGATAATTTAGAGGAATAAATATGAAAAGTTACATTTAGGTTGAAATATTAAATACAGCTCTACAGACAGGATAGCAAAGCCAGGTTTTAAAAGGCTTAGTTTGAAGATGGACTAGATATTTTTTATACACAAGTGATAGTTTCTTTGCACCTCTCCTCCCCTCCCTTCCTTTTTTTTAAAAAATTTTAATTAATTAATTAAATTTATTTTTTGGATCTTTGTTGCTGTGCGCTGGCTTTCCCTAGTTGCAGAGAGCAGCTAGCGGGGGTTACTCTTCGTTGTGGTATGTGGGCTTCTCATTGTGGTGGCTTCTCTTTGTTGCGGAGCATGGGCTCTAGGCACCCAGGCTTCAGTAGTTGTGGCACGCGGGCTCAGTAGTTGTGGCGCACGGGCTTAGTTGCTCCATGGCATGTGGGATCTTCCTAGACCAGGCCTCGAACCCGTGTCCTCTGCATTGGCAGGCGGATTCTTAACCACTGTGCCACCAGAGAAGTCCCTCCCCTCTCTTCCTTTTCCTACCCAAACAAACTAATTGCTGTCTTGGATGGTATCAACAAAAGACATTCTCTATTTCAAAATTTGTGTCTAGAACTTGGTATATGGTTGCTTTTCCTCCTCTTCCTTATTCTTCTTCAGATCTGTAACACATTCAGAAGATGATGCCAGTTTCACTGGGTGATGAGTAGATCTGTAAATTATGTACCAAGAAGTTAATGTAAATACTGTTTAAGAAATTTTTAGCCAGGTGATATTGGGAGCATGTTAACTACCTGCAAATGACTAAATGGTTGTTACTATTTATGCTTTTTCACAAATTCATTTTTTTATATTTCCCCACTAACTTATTCTCATAATTACCTTTCAAGACTCAATTCTAGAGACACCTTCTCTGTGATTACCTGCCTGAGGGTCCCAGGTTGATGGATCATTCCCTCTTTTGTGTTCTCTGTGTCCCTGCCCCATCCTTTTTGTTTCAGCACTTACCACATTGAAGCACACTAATTTACTGAAACATGTGCCTCTCTCCACTAGCCTGCAATGGATGTGCGAGAACAGACCTTGTCTTAGTGTTGTATGTTATTCATATCTGTAGCCCAAGTCCTAGTTCAATTTTTGATAGTATGCTTTTGTACTGAATTGAACTAGGGGTAGAATAGAAATGTTCTTCTTTGCTCTGGAGGAATGAAATAGGGTCAAAGTGCAGAATTGACACTTAGTTAAATTCATTACTAACAATTAGAGCTGTCTGAAAATGAAATGACCTGCCTTTACAATGTAGGTTAAGCACAAGGTGAATGATAATGCAGAAGAGATGTTGCTTAGCTTGACTTCTAAATTCCCTTCCAACTCCTATATCCCATGCCTTACATTTTTCTCATGTGTAAGTAACTACCTTCTTGGGTAGCCTTCAAAAGTACTTTCATATATATTATCTCATTTATTTGAACAAATTTCCTGTGATGTATGTAGGGATAGGGATTATCATTCTAATTGTTCAGTAAAATGAGGCATAAAGAAATTAAGCGACTTGAACAGGGATACTCCATCAGCATGAAATTTGAGACCAGAATATCCTCTTCCTCATGGTAGTTTAGCATTCTTTTATAGATAAAAATATCTGAAATGGTCTGATTTGGACATTCGGGGTACATGCTCATTTAGATATTCATTAAGAAATATGTTTTTTTCCTGTTTATGCTTTTATGCATGGTTAATTTTTTAAATGATCAAACCACTGCCTGTCTTCTTCATGCTACTTTTAATTATTGTATTTTTTTTTTATTGTTCTGAATAGCAAGGACAACAGAAAAGCATATATATAAAACAGTGCCTAAGAAGAAACAGTGATAACACACCACATATTTCAAAAGTCTGGCTGCGCGAAAGTCTCACTATATGAGCATACCCCCTGCATTCCATGTCAGGACCCCCAAGAGTGGAGCCCGGGCTATTGTAGGTCAGTGGCCAGATTTGACAGCGATATCTGGCTTCAGCACATTCCCTGGAAAGGCTAGAAATAGAGAGGAGTCATTCTGGATTGCATTAAACACCTATTATGGATTTTATTTTATTATGTTTTATCTGTGTTCCTACTCTGACAGCTGTACGGGAAGGATTGCACTTAAAGTTAGATATTTCCTGCAGTAAGGTTAAGATCATATGAGAAGGAAAACCAATCATTTCAGTTACCTATCCCTGTGTAACAAACTACACTAGAATTTAGTGGCTTGGGGCTTCCCTGGTGGTGCAGTGGTTAAGCATCCACCTTGCCAATGCAGGGGACACGGGTTCGAGCCCTAGTGCAGGAAGATCCCACATGCCTCAGAGCAACTAAGCCTGTGAGCCACAACTACTGAGCCTGTGCTCTAGAGCCCGCAAGCCACAGCTACTGAGCCCACATGCCACAACTGCTGAAGCCTGGGTGCCTAGAGCCTGTGCTCTGCGAAGAGAGAAGCCACCTCAATGAGAAGCCCGCACACTGCAGTGAAGAATAGCCCCACTCGCTGCAACGAGGGAAAGCCCGCACACAGCAATGAAGACCCAAAGCAGCCCAAAATAAATAAATAAACAAACAAACAAATAAATAAAATAAATTTATATATAAAAAGGAACTTAGTGGCTTATTACAATAATTCTCTTTTTCCTCATGATTCTGTGTATTGACTGTTCCTCTGCTGGTCTTAGATGTCATCAGTCACAAAGCTACATTCAGCTGGTGGTAGGACTGGGATTTCAGCCAGAGCTCCAGCTTAGCTCTCCTCCACGTGGCCTGCCCAGATGGCTAGCTCGGTATCTCATGGCGTGGTGGTCTGAGGGTTCTAAGAGAGAAGTGGAAGCTGCCAGTCCTATTCAGGCCTGACTCTAAAGTCCAGGGATGTCACCTCACATTTATTATCAGCCACATTGTGTTGATTAGAGCAACTCACAAGGCCAGCTCAGATAAAAGGGGAGGAGAAACTGACTGCATCTCTTAATGGTAGGAATATCTCTTAATGAGTAAAAGGGGTAAGGCAGGTTCTTAGTGGCCATTGTTGGTGACCATAGGTGTATGTACCTTATTACATTGGCCAAACAGGAAAATAGTAACATGCAGAGAAGGAAGATCTGAGCTCTGGAATCACATTGCTCCTTTGTCAAGATCATAGAAGTAATCACCCAAAAATTATATGAATGATGTTTCTCTCCATATTGATTAAAAGCCCTAACAATCCTGACTTTCTTAGAGTAAATCAATTTGCCATTAATTCTGTTGTTATGATTATGCTTTTCCTGTCTGTTTAGTTATTTTTTTGTAATTTTGAGGTGAGATAAACACTTTCTGAAATATAGCAGATGATAATTTTGGGCTTGCAAATTTCTGTCATCCATATATCGATTATTTAACTGTTTGTGCTGCATTAATTATGGTTAAATATGATCAGTACCACCAACTTTTGTGTAACTATAGTAAATTGTTTCCAAAGATTCATTTATTACTATTGTTATTAGTATTATTATTATGTATTACTTAGTTTTTGAATGTTAGGTAGAATTGAATTAATTTTTAAATAATTTTAAAATCAAATTCTTTAATACATATCAGACTTATGTTATCTCAGCAAAATCCTGAGTCACATTTGCATTTATTTACCACTTATTGATCAATATATAATAAAAGTTCTCTCTATACACTATTTTGAGATCAGAAAATATGGCTCTACAATATTAGTCCACCATGTTTGGGCATGTCTTCATTAATTCTATCTAAATTTATTCATTTTCTAGGCATTGGTGTTTGAAAATTTCATTTTCAACATATGTTTATTGCTTTATGACACAACATTAAATTAGCCATCTTAGTGATTTTAAGATGTATAGATTGCTTTTTTATAAGTTCATTGCATCAATTCAGATTTTTGTAAGTTTAAAAATAAAATCTGTATATGTTTATAAATGAATTGCCTGGGAATAGACTTAACATAATACAACACTTGACAGAGGAAATTTTGTCTCATCATTTACTCAACTCAAAGCTATATTTTTAAAAATAGTTTTTTCATCAGTAACATACATAGAATATTATCATAGCAATAAAGTCAGCTTTTCTCTGTTGATAGAAATTTGTGTGATACCAGTGACTGTAGGAGTCATGGTTCCAGATCAGAAGTTCTGGATTAGGTTTTCTGTTTGTAGATGTTATTAATTTCAGTGTTTCAAGCCTAGTCTTCTGATTTAACATTTCATTCTTGCAACTGTGTTCTTTCACTAGTGGAAAAATATAGTGTACTTTTTTATTGCAGCTTGTATATGCATAAGAATATTTGTTTTGATTCACACTGGGGACTCAAAATAACATTTCCAGTTTACTTATGAGCTAAGAGTATTTACAGATCTAAGCCAAAAACAGACCATCTTTCAATGTGTTTATCAAAATGTTTATAATTTCTTTTTCTGGTGGTATCAAATAATAAATATGGAACAAAGTCCGAGTCTGTTTCTTGAGCATTTCTGTAAACAAAAAGTAAACAAACTATGATTTATTGGCTTTTATAACTCTTTGTATAGTGAAAGATACAGCATTTAAGTGTAATTTCGCAAATTGTCTGTCTTATCCCGTTCTGTAAAATAACTACCATGTGTTATTTTCTACGGATTTTTGAGTTGATAAAGAGAAAAAAGTCTCTAAGTTTTTAGATGAATTGTGTAGAATGTTCGGGAACAATAGTTTTACAACCTATTGGTGATCTATTAGTGGCTGATGAAATCAATTTTAGATTAAATTTAGCATTTTTAAAAGAGTGGAATAGAATTGAGTAAACTAGAATAGAAAATAGCAGAGTACATAGGCATGCAGTAAAGAGTAGATGTTTTATGTAAGCTTTGTTTGAGTTTTATACATTTGTATGTAGTTGGTCACAGTGTAAAATATATCTCTAGCTGAGAGTCATGGTCAAATCAATTTTGAAGCTATATGCAACTTTATATAATTCTTCAGTAACAAATTTACACCTCACTATTGAATTAAGTTTGGTGTCTCCAACTGTATTTTGATGGAACACAGATTACTTTAAAGATGAGCTGTTATTAGTCAGAAAAAGTGTGAAATTTTGGTCATCCACATTTTAATTAAATATTGGCCTCCTGTATTAAATGCTTATTTTTAATAATAAAATGTGTGTGACTCAAATCTATTGATTAATCTCAAAGTTTTCAGTTTATTCTTCATAACTGTAGTATACTTGTCAGTCATTCTTGAAGTATTTTGACAGGAAACTTTCTATTGATAAGATTAAATCTATTTATTTACAGGACAGAAAGAGCTGTAATATTAAGGAATATATGGTTCTATTAATCTTATGTAATTATGACCTGACAAGATACTTTCAAAATGAGATGATGGGGCTTCCCTGGTAGCGCAGTGGTTAAGAATCCGCCTGCCAATTCAGGGGACATGGGTTCAAGCCCTGGTCTGGGAAGATCCCACATACCACGGAGCAACTAAGCCCGTGCACCACAACTACTGAGTCTGTGCTTTGGACCCTGCAAGCCACAACTACTGAGCCCATGCGCTGCAACTACTGAAGCCCACATGCCTAGAGCCCATGCTCCGCAACAAGAGAAGCCACCGCAATGAGAAGCCTACACACCACAGCAAAGAGTAGCCCCTACTCACTGCAACTAGAGCAAGCCCACGCACAGCAAAGAAGACCCAACACAGCCAAAAATAAAATATAAATTAATTTTTAAAAATGAGATGTTGGATAGTAAATAATGCCAATTTCTTCCATTCTAAATACAGTTTAAATCACTAGTTTATGCTTAAATTTCTGTAGTTGTTGATCAATGATTAGTATATTACTTTGGTATTGAAGACTGATATTTTTTAATTTTAGTACTTGGTCATTCATATATTTAATGTTTGTGACTTGGCTTAGCATTCTGCTAAAGCACCAAATGTGTGAATCTTCCTTCATGAGGCTAGTGTTTTAGTTGAAGAGACAAAGTAGGATCCTAAAATACATGAGCTCCTGGAAGTCAGTAATGATGCATAGTTATACTTATGGTGGCTACACCTTCAGGATTTCCTTTAACAAAACTTAATAAGTATTGTTGAATGAATGGATGATTGAATGAATTAATTTAAATAACATAGGAAAAACTGAGGTATTGCTCATGAGTTTACAAGTTTAACATGCTCATGGAAAAGCATGAAATAATATGAGCTCAAGTTGCTTTGAAAAGGGTTTTAAAGGAGATTGGACTACCTCTGAACTTTAAAGGATAGAAAGGGGGGCTTCCCTGGTGGCGCAGTGCTTGAGAGTCCGCCTGCCGATGCAGGAGACGCGGGTTCGTGCCCCGTTTCGGGAGGATCCCACATGCCGCGGAGCGGCTGGGCCCGTGAGCCATGGCCGCTGAGCCTGCGCGTCCGGAGCCTGTGCTCCGCAAATGGGAGAGGCCGCGACAGTGAGAGGCCCGCATAACGCAAGAAAAAAAAAAAAAAAAAAAAAAAAAAAAAAAAAAGGATAGAAAGGGATGGGTTCTAGATGGGGGAGATTGTATGAACAAAACTACTATCATGAACTAGAAGTGTTTATAAAGCCTGCTCTTTCCTACCTCTTTTCTCTTTCCAAAGGAAAACAGCTTTCTCCTTAGGCTTCCATATGTAGGTGGTTGTGGTATGCAGAATGATGACACCTAAAAGTTGTCTACATGCTTATCTTCTGAACCTATGAATGTTGTTACCCTGTAGATAAAAGGACTTTGTAGATATGATTAAGGGTACGGCCCTTGGGATTGGGAAGTAATTCTGGGCTATCCAGAGAGAAGGAATGCATGAGGAGGAGTGGTTCTCTCTTCTTTCTGTTCCACAGTGTCTTAGGTTTGAGGACCTCAGTGGTATATTGGTCAGTTCAGGCAGCATGGTTCAGGGAGCTGCTAATAACTCTGTGATTGGTTTTAATAGGCACCACCTTTTTCCTAGTTAACCAGTCTTGAAATGTGCCACTTACAGCCTTCTCCCCACTAATGTATTATTTTTTATCGAGATCAGATATTACAGTCTTTGAGTAGTTTTAGTTCTCATATTCATTCCCTTTTCCCCTTTCTTTTTCCCACGTTCCTTATCCTGGCCTGATCATATCTTGAGTTGCCAACTACATGAGCTTCCTTTCTCTCACCCTTTCCATCTAGGTTCACCTAAATATAACCCCACAATAATCTTCTAAAACTCCTTTTGATCATGTTGCTGCCTGAGTCAAAACCTTTAAATGGTTCCCTGACATTTATAGGCTCATCTGTAGTATAGCTTTCAAACTACTCGGCAGCCTAGTTTCAACTCCCATTTATCATGCCTCATATCCCATTATATTTCTATAGAAATCATCTTCACCAGACAAGTTGGCTCACTCTAAATCCCCTAAATATACCTCTTGGTTTTTTGCCATTGCAATTTTTGCCCATTTCATTCCTCTCACCTTCAGTGTACTCCCTGGCACACTTTGCCTGTTCAAACCCTAGTCCTCTTTTGTTTTGTGTCTTTCCAACTAGGAAATGTTTTGCTCTGGAATAGACTGTGGTCCTATTCTTTTAATAACAAGGAAACTTCAGAGCTCCAAGAAGGAAACTTCAGAGCTCCACAAAAACTAGACCAATGATATTATATTTCCTTTCTTTCCTATCAAATGCAGTCTCAGATGATAGTAGGGTTTTTTCAATATCACTTTTATCTTTAGTTCTGAAGGTGGGAATCTGCAAATATGAAACTATCCTAGACTTCAAAGCTGTGTCTGGCAGATCAGGCTAGCCTTCTGGGGAGGGGTGTTTTGACCCTTTGTTTTTCATTACTTTCCCTGGGACAGAGATTGAGAGCCCCTGGTGAAATCAAATTACTACCTCAGTAGGTAAATGCCAATCCTTTCAATTGGTGTGAGAAACAAAGGGATATCTCTCTCCCTCATCAGTATTCAGGGACCTATACTGAGAAAGAGTATAAACATGGGGACTTAAGCAGCAGATGTGATCATTATTCACTCTGAGAGCAGAACTGCAGGAATCTTACAGGAAAGGGCAGAGTGATCTTGCTTGGCAGCCTTGATTAAGGAAAATGATCATAATCTATTCTTTGCATCTTTTACATAAGAAAGAAAGATTGTTTTGTGGTAATCTATGAGTTTTAGGACTCATTTGATTATTTTCCTGAGGATCCCTCAAAATACCCAGTTCTAATTCTAAGCCCTTTTAGCTATATTGCCTAAAATGTCCTAAATTCTGCACCCCTACAGTACCTAAAGCATACATTGATGATTAATCCCAGAGTGGCTGAGGCCTCTTATGCACTGCCTTTCACTCTGTTTTTGTCATACATCCATAGCCAAATTATCAGGTCCTGGAAGGAAGCCACTGCTCCTTATTTATTATACCCCCAAAGGTGCCCCCAGAGCTTTCATTCAAATATTATTTACTGAGTGTTTACTATGAGTCAAGCACTGTTATGGATACCCACATCTTGACTATGTGACGTTCTTTTTCTCATCTCTAGAATTCCACTTAAAAATATCTGTTAGCAGGAAAGCAGACTCAGAAATCTGCATCCAAAAACACAACCTGCTTGTTCCTTGAATGATCACTGATGTTTTTGCACTGGATGCAGAATACCTTATAATATATCTGATTGGACCAAAATAATTCAGAGTTTAGGCTCAATAACTGAGAGCTATTTTTCACCAGGGTTTGCATAAATTCCATCACTGCAATTGAAATAAGAGTAGAGAGAATTCCAGGAACTTTTGACCATACAAGATTCAGCATCAGGTGGTAGGCCACTCTGTTGCTGATTTTATTTTCCCAAAGGCTTGTTGCCAGGACTATCAATGTTTACCAGTGTCAAACTTGCTCCATTTTTCAGGTCATTAAAAAATTGGATAATAAGCAGAATGGTTTCAAGTGAGGACTGGAGGGCAAACTTCTGTGAGAATCCCTGAGAATAACTTAAACAATGTGTGGTAGCTGTGAATGGTAGGGCTAATCCTAGATGACATGAAGCTATCAGAAGTAGCGTACATCTTTATTTAGCAAATGCTTCAGGAGATCAGGACTCTAAGAGACACTCTGATATAGTGAGGGGCTCTTCGAATAGCTGCAGTCATGAACTGATGACAACATTTCATTTATTTTATAGAGGCTATTTAGACAGCCGTTAGTCTTCTGCCTTTTTCAGCCATACCCATTCACTTACAAGCCATAATCACCTCCCTGAGAGGCATCACTCTTAAGAGAAATCTGAAATCTAACACATACTGTAGAAATACATAATACAAAACTAAGCTCCAAAGAAATAATAGGAAATCTCAAGGTGGAAGAAATGATGTGGAAACCCACAAGTGGAACAGTAAGCAAGGGTGATACTTTTTCCCAGGGGGTATCAGTCCAATGCCTGGAGGAGGATAGGAGATATAGCCTGGGCTTGCATGAGGTAGGGACCTAAAACTTAGACTCTTTCAAAAAGCTGGGACCCCTTCCTCCCCCAGTGAAAGGAGGATTAAAAAACTCTGACCAAGGAAGTTCTGAAGGTCACTTCTTTAGGCTGTGAGTAGAAAAACGGGATTCTTTGGGAGAGTTCAATCCCCAGCTGGGCCATGCGTGAATGTGGAGTATGATTTAACACTGTGTAGGATGCGGAGATTCCAAAGTGAAACACCTGAAACCCCCTGGGACCAGCAGAAGCAAACACGAAACCTCCCTACAGGGATGTTTCCACAGCCCAGGGGTAGCAGACTGTCACCAGAAGATAGAGAAAAGACAAATGTGAAAAAAATGACATTTTCAAACATAGGAAGAGTCTACCATCCAAAAGATTTTGGCTGAAGGAGCCACTAGATTGTACTCTGGTACAAAGGAAATTGAACCCAGAAAGAATTTCTTACAACTTTAAGTAAAAAGACAAAGAACCCAATTTAAAAATGAGTAAAGAATCAGAATAGACATTTCTCCAAAGAAGACAGACAAATGGACAATAGTCATGTGAAAAGTTGTTCAACATCATTAGCCATTAGAGAAATGCAAGCCAAAATCACAGTGAAATACCACTTCATACCCACTAGGATGGCTATAGTCAAAGACTGAAAACAGTAAGTGTTGGTGAAGATGTGGAGAAAGTAGATCCCTCATATCCCTCTACGCAGGTGGGAATGTAAAATGATGCAACCATTTTGGAAGACTGTTTGGCAGTTCCTCAAAATGTTAAACATGCTGAGTTAACCATATGACCTGCATTCCACCCCTAGGTATGTACATATAGGAATTGAAAACATATGTTCACACAAAAACTTGTACATTAATGTTCATAGCAGCATTGTTCATAATAGCTAAAGGTGGCACAACTCAACTCAAATATCTATCAGCTGATGAATGGATAAATAAAATGTGGTAAAGCTATACAATGGAATGGGATTTAAGAAAAAAAAAAGCAGTAAAGTACTGATACATGCTGCAAAATGGATGAACCTTGAAATCATTATGCTAAGTGAAAGAAGCCAGTTACAAAACCACACATGGTATGATCCCACTTATGTGAAATGTCCAGAATAGGCAAATCCATAGAGAAAGTAGATAAGTGGTCTCTGGGGGCTGGTTGTAAAGGGGAAGGGAGACTGACTGCTAATATATACGGTTTCTTTTTGCAGATGGATGATGAAAATATCTTAAATTTAGACACCACTCTGTTACGTTGAGTTGCAAAAAAAGAAAAAAAAATAAAGGAAACAGTAATAATAAATGCATTTTCTGTAGTTTATTATATTACTTTGTAGTTTATTTCCTTTCTATGTTTCAGTAAACCATAGGTATATCCACTTTACAAAGTAAGAAAAAACTATAATTATTATAGTATAGCCACAATTTTCAGTGTTAATTGGGAGTGAAAATGTAGAACAGAGGCTATCATAGCACTATTCCTTTCTTCCAAGATGGTTGTTTTGTTCAGTCCATTCCATCCAAGCAATTTCTATAACAAAGTACTGCTGGCTCTCATGTGCTGTAGCATTCTCCAGTAAGAGGGAAGACTGGATGGGCCCTTTGCCATCTCACATCCTAATGAACCATTCCCTGCTTTCCTTGGCATCTAAGTTCTTCTAAGGCAAGGCAAGCGTACTGTTTAACAGGGAGGTGGGTGGGGGTAGATGAGGAAAGGCTTGCATGTTATACAGTAATCTGTTAGTATATACAGTCAAATTAAAGACATTTTAAAAAGTCATTCTAACACCCTCCCTACTGCATATAATAAATCCAAAAGATGAAAGAGTACTAAGTAATTAGCACTGAGTGTAAACGGTGGAATCGCAAAACATTTACACATGTAATAAACTGCTGGTGTTGCTGCTTTTCAGGTGATCACTGTGAGTTTATAATTCATTCTTTCTCTAAAGGTTTTAGTGCTTTCAAGAGCAAGATCTCTTATTTTACACTGTAGGGATTACATAATATGGGAAAAAATGACTACTGCATAGTCAGAGTAGAAGTGTATTGTTGAATACAGATAAATTAAAAACTAATTAATTTGAAATTTATGGACTGGTGGCCTCTTATGCCATGACACATTGAATGCTTTAGTAAGCAACTGCATTATTCAACAGAGTCCTTAGTGGGAGTGATTGATAAATGTGGGGATGTAGGTCTCCTGTCATGAATACATATGGAGCCAGAGGTAACTTTTTTCCATAGTCCTTATTTAATGATTTTATCTTGTAAAATATATTATTTAATTGTTCCCTGAATTGACTACTTGTTTGGCTTTCTGTTCTTTTAGTTTCAATTCCAATATCTAATTTAAGTTCTATAGGAATTAGAAACCACATGTTGTCTATGACAGGAAAATGTAGTCCATTAAATTTAATTAATAGTTAAGACTAATTAACAATGGCTGAGTAATATTAAAATGATTTAAATAATAGAGTATTTAATGTGTGCCAACAATTCTAATTATTATTTTAAGAAAGATCAATTCTGAGTGTTTGTGATTCAAAGCTATATTTATGGTCAATATCTTTTCCTATTTTTATAAATACTTATTGGGAGAAATGGGCGTTAATACTTGTCAAATAGTAGAAATAACTATCCAAATATATCATTGGAAAATTAAAGAAAATTCTAATATAAACATTAATTGAAGTACGTTTTTGATCATTGGTATTTTAAAATTATAGTAGAAATGTTTATCTTGATCATTTCCCGGTTTTTAATGGTAAGAATGCAAATAAACTAGTTTTTAACTATATAATTTTAATGTGAGAATGCCTCAGTCATAGCAAACACAGCTCATTATTATTCATAATAATGCTGTTGTGGAAAGAAGACCACAGACTCAGACATTGCCATGCATATGAGTCACATTACTTGAAGGCAGGGTTGAGCACTCACCAGTAAAGGACTGAACCATGACAGCAGAGTTCTTAACAAGTCAAAAGAGCAAAGGGTCTTTTATATCTGCAGATACCAAGAACTCTTATAAGATTTGACTTGTAACCAAGTACAGGAGACTAGAGAACTGGGTACTCTCTGAGAAGAAAGAAGTGGCACAATAATGGTCAGTAGGAATGGTGATGTTGGAACTCATAAAATAACAGATTTCAAAGATGCTACATGGAATGTTTGATGATTCATGAAAGACAAAAGCAAATATAGATTTGAATAGAGGTTATGATTTGAAAATTTGAAAGTAGAGATTAATATTTGAAAACATAAGTCTTCAAAATAATTGTTTAGAGAAGGAAAGGGAGGATGCTGACATTGAAGAAATGTAAAAGGATTTTGGTTGCTCAAGGGAGTGCAACACCAGGAGCCTTTTGGCTTGAATTTTCAACTGACCACTTGATAAAGTTTATATATCCCTGTGTGTGTGTATCATTTTCACATATCTTTCTATAAAAATTATTATGCAGTGTACTGGCCTAAGGATGACACTGTAACACTACAATGTTTATATAGAATGTCACATTCCGTATCTTTTATTCTTAATTATTATTTAAAATGGAGAAGTAGAAGAAATTCCTTCCACATTTCTTAAAGTTTTGAAAAGAGCAAATTAAACATGTTTAAAATTTAAAAGTAATTTTTATTGGCTGAGTCTGACAACAAATCACAGTGAATAAATTAACTTAGAGGTAGATATCATGGGATGCCAGTGTGAGCACAATCATATGGAGTTGAATTTTCAAATTCTGCTATAAATTCACAATGTGACTGGGGATATTAGCTCTTCTTTCTTCATTACAGCTTTCCATACTCAATTTTTAAAACATTACATATTTTTTGTAACGTTATAAGAAATCCATTTTTGCTCTCGACTGCACATGATTAAAGTTAAATGCCTTTAATTTTTTGGTATGCTTGTATTTGTGTTGAGACTGTTGTATCTTTCTATTCAAAATTTTTATATCAACTAGGTCATGGAGTGTACACACACACACACGCACGCAAGTGAAACTAGAAACAATCCAGAAATAACATAAAAAATTGGTAAGATTCCCATTCATGATAGCATCTAAAAGATATAAATGTAAAAACTTCTAAAAGAAAAAAATAGGAGTGAATCCTTGTAATCTAGGGATTAGGCAAAGATTTTTTAGTGTGACAAGTATAAATCCAAAAAATGGTAAATTGAACTTGTATCAAAATTAATAATGTTTGCTCTTCAAAAGGCAACATGAGAAAATAAGAAGACAATCTAGTGAGTGGAAGAAAATATTTGCAAAACAGTTATCTGATAAAGGACTTGTATTCCAAAATACATGAAAATAACTTTTTTTAAAGAGACTTATTTTTTAGAACAGTTTTAGGTTAACAGTAAAGTTGAGATGAAGGTACAGAGATTTCCCATATACTTCCTGGCCCACACTTGCATAGCCTCTTCCATTATCAACACCACTCACCAAAATGGTATATTTTTATTAAGGATGAACTTATATTAACACATCGTAATCACCCAAAGTCCATAGCTTAATGTAGGGTTCACTCTTAGAGTTGTACATCCAATGGGTTTGGACAAGTGTATAATGACATATATCCACCATTATAATATCACATAGATTATGTCACTGCACTACATAACTTCTGTGCTCTGCCTGTTCATCTCCCTGTCCCTTGTCAGAAATTGATATTTTGATTGTCTCCATAGTTTTGCTTTTTCCAGAATGTCATATAGTCAGAATCATACAGTATGTAACCTTTTCAAATTGGCTTCTTTCACTTAGTGATATGCATTTAAGCTTCCTCCATGACTTTTCATGGCTTGAGAGCTCACTTCTTTTTAGGGCTGAATAATATTCCATTGTCTGGATGAACCACAGTGTATTCACCTCCTGAAGGACACATAAGTTGCCTCTGAGTTTTGGCAATTATAAATAAAGCTACTGTAGACATTCCTGTGCAGGTTTTTGTGAGGTCCCCTATGGGGGACCCCAACTTAAGACCAAGGACTGGGTGTGTTTGATGCTTCTGACACCCCAGGCCAGGCCCCTTGGCTGAGAAGACTCCTTGGATTATTTCCCAAGAAACCCCCATGTACACCCATTCACAAGCCACCCCTCCCAAGAGTCAGGGGGCCCTCTGCCCCCTCCCCTATGTACTCCCCACCTGTGTTCTGTTTGACCAGCACAAAAATATTAAACGTCCTCTATTTAAAAAAAAAATTTTTCCCAACTTTTTTGGGTAAATGGCATACGATCCAGCAATAAATAGAATGGACTACCAATACATGTGAAAACACAAATGAATCTCAGAAATCTTTTGCTAAGTGAAAGAAGCCAGCCACAAGAGACTACTTGTTGTATTACTTCACTTATATTGAAGTTCTAGGAAAGGCAAAGCTGTAGAGACAGAAAGCAGATCTGTGGCTGCCTGAGGCTGAGTGGGAGTGGGGATTGACTGTAAATGAGCACAAAGCAATTGGGGGGTGATTTAAAGCATTTAAAATGTATTGTGATGATCATTGCACAACTGTATAAATGTGCTAAAACTGAATTGGAGAATTAAAATAAATGAATTTTATGGTGCTAAATTAACTCAGTAGTGCTGTTAAAAATTATTAGGCTAACCTCAAAATAGGATTTTAAGATTATTTTCTATTATTAGTAGGAAAAGTATATATATTTAATTAAAAGAAAGACATTGAAGGTAAAAACATCCATCTGGGGAGCAGACTAGGAGGCCACTACCTGTGAGATTTCAGAGTGGCTTTCATTAACTCAGTAAATTTACTGTGATGGAACATCTGGCTGAGAAACCTGATTTTATCAGCAAAATGGGAAATTCCATTGTCACATGGGCCAGAATATGTATCCATATAACTAGTTTATTTACTACTGTAGACAGAACTTTATGGCAGTGAAGTGAAATTTCATTTATAAATCATTATGAAAACACATTGGAATATTTTGGAGAATAGCAGAGTCAAGGATTTCAGCCTGTATGAATGGCTCATAAGCTACATCATAATCAGAAAATTGCTTGATAAACACAGAGTCAGAATTAGTGCAGTCAATTAGATCAAGTTGATACTCACTGGTATCAGGATACAATAGCGTGTTCATTCTGTTTTGCAGCCTTTTCTTTAGCCAATCAGCCCTCTTAGATAGATGACATAAATATAAATATAGATACAGATATAGAGATATAGAAATAGTTATATACATTTGCTAGGTTGATGCCTTTCAGTCTAGCAATTATTAAGCTCGCCTAGGTGAATTTGTATTTTTCAGCACTATAAATGAATTTGTTGATCATGTTTTATAGTTTGAGGGCAAATTTATTGCTTTCTGTATTAGTTATCTATTACTACCTAGTCAAAGTTAGCACCTTAAAACATTACACATTTACTATCTCAGTCTCTGTAGATCAGGAATCCAGGATCTGGGTGCCTCTGACTCAGGGCCACATGCAAGGCTGCAGTCAAATCATCTCAAGGCCCTTCTGAGGAAGCATCCACTTCCAGGCTCAGTTATGTGTGGCCCTTGGCAGGTCTCAGGTCCTCTCTGGCTGTTGGCCACGTACTTGATATGTGGGCCCCTCTGAAGGGCAGCTCATGGTATGGCAACTGGCTTCCCTCAGAGCAAGTAAGCAGGAGAGCATCCAAGTAGAAACCACAGTTGTTTTGTTCCTAATCTCAAGTAAACCCTATCACCTCTGCCACATTGTATACAATAGAAACAAATCATTATATATCTACTCAAGGGGATAAGATTACACAAGAGACTAAAAACTAGGAGATGGGGATGTTGGGGGTCATTGTAGAGGGTGCCAACTACATTTTTGTTTGTAGATTTCAGGAGAAATCTCACTTTAGCTGCCAGCATTGTTCGAGATGTCATCAGGGATGAAAATATATTTCTTGCAAAGAAAGACTGAACTGGAGAGCAAAAAAATCAGACAATATAATAATAAGAAAGGAGAGAGGAGATATATTTTATCTGGTGGGGGAATGAGAGATACAGGATTACTTAAATACAGTAAGCATCATGCTTCCATGTAAATTGCTACTATTTATTTTTTTATTTAGAAAACTAGGAACATGTAAGCATGGAAGAGACATCTTTTGTGTCTCCCTTGTCCACTGCCTCTGTATCCCTGTCTCCTTTCTCATTCTAAAACCTATACTTGCTTTTTGATTAGTTAATTGGCAAGAAACACATTTTTCCCCTATCAAGCTGCTCTGAGGTCTCCAAAATCCAGGGTCATAATCAAATTCCAAGAATGACATTTTGCTTAAATATAAATATGAAATTTTAAAAAATCTTAATACTTAAATGTGATGATAGTGGTGGTGGTGGTGATGGTGCACCTGTGTGCTTTAGTTTAGTAAACTGTTAATAAATGTTACAAATCTGAGTAAAAGCCCTTTCCTTTTTTCTCCATAATTGTTTGCTTTTAATTATATTTTATTAAATATTATTATCTTGCTGTGCTGAGTATTACTGAAATCTAATAATTGAGAGAGAAGATACACTAATGTTTTCTCAGTTAAATTCGGAGTTCTACCTGTATATCCTGTATTTAGTACTCTGCATAATCTGTACACAGTATCGTGAAACCAAGTTTACTCACTCTTAGGTAATATTTAGCTAAGTAGCTCAGAAGAAAGAATAGGATTTTCATTTTCCAAAGTAAAACTAAAAGCACAGCTTTTTGTATCTAAGATTTCTTTTTTGAACATTAAAGCAAACTGAAAATTTTTGCTTTTAATCTCACCACTGACATTTGTAAAACTTGCTGACACCCATGAGACACTATTCCTTTGGTCCTGATGTTTTTGTATAATTCAGAAATTTTATGTCTATAGGTCATGGAAATCCAATTCATATGAGCCCAGAAAAAATTTAGATTTTATTGAAAGATTCCTATATTACTGAAGAGAGTGTTTAAAAAACAAAGCTGCATGAAAGTCCAGAACTCTGCCCAGACTCTGTCCCATCTCTTCTCATGGTAGATTTTCACCATGTGGCATATGAGAGAGACAGTCTTCAAAGATCCGTAGATGAGATCTTGACCACCAGAGTGAAAAATCCCAGAGATATTCTCTGATAGCCCAGGCTTAGATCACTCTGGGGTCAGTCACCTGTGTCCAGGGGATCAAGATCCTGTAATTAACACTACTTGGGTCTGGTGTTTCTCTTGTACTGATCAGCTGCAACCCAGCAGGTGGCGTGATACACAATCATTATGTACATCATAAATCCACTCCTTTTGGCCTTTAGGCCTAACATATTTTGTGTATTTTCAGACATTTTTATAGAGTTCTAGTAAAAGTATTAAGAAACACTGTCTCCGTGCTCCATGCTTATACTGGAAAACAAGATAGAGTAGAAGAAGGAACAGTTTTCACAGGAAGAGAAGAAAGCTAGGAAAGTTTTAAAAAATGGCATTGCCATCTCTCAACCTCTCATGTTTTTGAAAACAGCCTATTTGTTGAGTACGTTGTGCAAATATATTCAATCCCCTTCACCTTGCTAATATGCTATCTTAGAACTGTATTGGGAAGGGACAGATATACATGAGTTGGATACCAGTATTAAATTTGGAGTTCTTATACAAGCAACTTAAATTTACAAAATCAGTGTTACTTTTTCTCAACCGAACATTCATTTCTTTCTTAAAGACATCCTTTGGAAAGATAAAATAGGCCATCTGATCCATTTTTTAAATTTCTTAGGGAGTTCTTTATGGATGTCATGCCTGACATGAGTTAACTAGGAGTCAGTAGCTTTGAGACAATCTTTGTATTTTGGTTCCTTAAGGAAAAAATTAAGTTTACTTCTGCAAACTCATTTTTAAAAGTATGGTATCTGGGGACTTCCCTGGAAGTCCAGTGGTTGGTTAAGACTTCGCCTTCTAATGCAGGAGGTGTGGGTCCAATATCTGGTCAGGGAGCTAAGATTCCACATGCCTCGTGGCCAAAAAACCAAAACATAAAACAGAAGCAATATTGTAAACAATTCAATAAAGACTGTAAAAATGGTCCCCATCAAAAAAAAATCTTAAAAAAAATATGGTATTATTCAACTCCAAGTTCACTAGTCTACACTACACATGTAAGAAATGATGATGCATTTGCTTTTAAAACATAGCAACTTAACTGTGACATTTATATATATGACTTATATATGGAGCATAATCTTTGAAGTAAAAAGAGCCCGTTGATAATAAGCTCCTTTTTTTTGTTTGTTTCTTTGTTAATAATGTGTAATGTTTTGGAAAGAAGATGAGATCTGGAGACTAACTTTGAATCCCAGCTCTGCCACTTATTAACCAATGTGAATATGGACATGATTCTCACTGTCTTTGTGTCACAAATTGTCCTATACTCAGTTGCACTTGGGAAGGTTAAATGCTATGGAGTGTGTCAGGTGTCTTTGTGGACCATAATATGGCTCAGCAAATGTGATTTCCTTTCCCTCTCTTAATAGGTACTTGCTTCCCCAACTCTTTATTTATCACTCTTCAGTTTACAAAGCTCTTTCTTATAATTTGTGCTTTTTGAATCTTGACAACTTCTTTTTTATGGGAAGAAAGCTATTATCTCCATTTTTCAGTTAAGCAACCTGAGAAACAAAGTTGAAAGTAGTAGACATTAAGCATACTTTCTGAAAGTTATTAAAAGGCATTTGATCCAGGCCTGCTATAAGCTATCCTTTTTTTTTTTACTTTTTTTTAAAATAAATGTTTATTTCAAGTATGAAAAGTAATGTTTAAACATTATCCAAAAATTATGTTCAGTTTAACAAGTATAAAACAAGACTCTGACAAAAAGTTTACAATTCAGTATAAAATACTTAAGAATATACTTTGACATTCACAGTGAGGATTTCTGAAAAATAAGTTTGCTAATAAGTTTTAGAAACAAAAATACAGTCCCAGAGGAAATAAGCAAGTCCTAAAGTAGGGAACAGGTCTCCCTTAGGATGGATAGTTAGCATTTCAAAACAAGATTTGTATAATAATTCCTTTTAAAATAATGGTAAACCTGGTCCTGTGTCCTAATAAGCAGACAACAGTGGGATGGAAATGAATTTAAGGATAAATCACGGAGGATAAGGAAGACGTGAGTGTTAAGTTAGGTATGATATTTAAAGTTTAAATTGGGCTAAATTTAAACGTGCTGTACATATCCTTCAGGGACAGGGAAGAGTAGTATAGGATTAGAGAATAAAATAAAATGATTTAATACTTGTAACCCAGTGAAGTTTGGACCTTTCAATAAAGCAGTTACACTTACTACATTAGAATTTTATACTAAAACACATCTACCCTCACCAATCTGTCCTCACCTTTTTTTCCC